>NW_010122003.1:26074-31276 GCF_000699245.1 Pterocles gutturalis
CAATTTTTGCAGCAGAAAATTTCTCAGTTGGCCCTATAGTGATCTTTAAAACAACAAAAGACGACTAGCTGGATAAGCCTTGAATTATATAAATAGTATGTAATATATATTAACATATATAGAAGACTTCTGTGTATCTGTTTTGATAATCATTCAGGTTACAGACCCTTTACCTGCTGGCCTGGTTTGAGCGGCGATAGTGTGATTCCCTGGGTATTGATCACTGGGAGTATCTGGTTGCCAATGACGGTAGCGATGATCTGACCCTGGGCATTGGTCAATAACTGTGGAGTTATCGGCTGCACCTGAAGTCCCTGAGCTCCGCCTGCCGCCTGGTTGGAGGGGACTGGATTAGGCATCAGTGGGATTGTTCCAATAATCTGGAAAAAATGACACAGAAAGGGAAAATGCACACATGCCACGTATGCTTGCCACACATAATTACTTGTTTTATTCATGTTAAATCAAACTTAGGTGAAATAAGGACAGAGAGACAGATACGACAGGCTGAGGGTGGGAAACAAGCATTCCTTTACTGGGGCGATGAGGACTTTCAAATTCATTTGTCGCGTCACGTATCACCTGTACATTTTACCACTGTCATCCCCAACAAATCTGCTGTGGCTGGGAGCGTACGAAACAAATGCTGGGCCACGCTCTAGCCGCTGGATGATGCTTTGTTCCCACCTCTCGTATGGACACGGAGTGAAATAGATGCAAATATCAGTCCTGTTTGTCTGGCTCTTACAATTCATCTGTACAATGTTATTAACTGTGAACTGAGGGCCTTATGTAATTTTCCTTAATTTACTGATACCTAGTACTCTAGATGACCACCTATGACTCCCGTGCGATCTCAGGGAGGAACAAAGAGATACTGGTGCCTTTCAGGGCATGGCTTATTAAGTTCATAAAAATGCAGCTGCTTTTGGATGACAACTAAGTAGTACAACACAACAGGAGGGCTACTGTTAGATAAAACATTTTAGCTAACATTTCTGGGGCAAGTACTTGCAGAAAAAGACACTTGTGACATCTCAGATTTGAGAATACAGTGATTTCCTAAAATGTGAATGTGCCTGCAAAACTAATATTAGGATAAGATGTCAAATAGATACTGAAAGAAAGCTTGTCAGTCAATAAGCCACTAGACTGAAGAGAGTTACTCTGTTGCAAGAGTATTTTACAAGTATTAGAGCATCTGAAACAAAATTTGATTAAACTTGTGAATAAAACCAAGCTTTTTAAGCTTTTTTTTTTTTTTTTTTTTTGCAAACAACAAATGAAGCTGGAGTCATAGAATTATTGCAACAGGAAGAGTGAAAAAAAAAACCAAAACAAACCTCCAAACCAAACATTTTTATTTCCTTCACCACCTCTCATATGACTTTATCACAGCCCCCAGAAAACATCTATCCCATTGTAAGGCTTCCAGTCTTCCCTCTCCGGAAGCCTTGCTTCATTCTCTTTATCCTCAACATCCACCACACTGCACACCCCTTTGCTCCCCCATCAGGATGACCGCAGTTGCCATGTCCCTTATCACAGAAATTGACTACTAGCATAGACCTACTTGGTTGTTGAGAAATAGGGTGGATTATGAGTTCTCCCTCTTTTTCCTCAGTGGGGATATTAACAGGGTAGCTTTCCTCAGTCTATCTGCTGATTCTCATTCCATTTAGGAGCTTAATCATCTTTTTAGATCTCTTTATTTCTGATAAATTTTGTTGAAATTGGTCAGCTGTTTCAAAGCCATTAGGTAGGTGCGGAGAGATGGATGGATGAGAAGAGGGTGAGAAGGATAGACTTTACTAGCCATAAGACTCATTTCCTCAGGAAAACAGGCTAAAGTGTTTCTAATGAAATGTGAAGGCAAATTTGTCTCTAAACCAAACATACACCATTCCCATTGATTTCAGCTATTAGTTTATATTATACCAAGAGGAAATGTACAATACAGTGTAAAATTAGCTCTAAAATGGATGTTTCATGAAAACATCAGTGGCTTTGTGGGCAGACCACTAAGTTACTTTCTGAGAGTGCAAAACCAGAGGAGCAACTTCTGAATCTCTTGCTAAAGATGTAAAATGAACTTATGAACTGTGCTGTGAAGAATAGCAGGGATCTGCGAAGACCTCTGCATATTTAAATCACCAGAGGTGATACGTAACAACCCCAGAAAATCCATCCTCAGGAAAGCATCATGCAGCGATATCCAGCTAACTCAGACATAGCTGGAGGGGCAAGTGGCTCTTGTCAGAGGATCACCCTCTTCCTTCTGTTATTAGGCTATGATATCACTCAATCAAGTGGCAGCATCCTAATGAATGACTGTTCCTCCAGCAGTCACAGCCCCATGGTGTGCCTCTAGGTAGGTTCAGCTGTGAAGTACAGCGTGACAACTTATAACCAACTCCTTGAGTGAAAAGAGTGCATTTGGTTAGCTACGGCAGCTCAGCTAACAACAGCTAAGTGCTGAAGTCGTCATCAACTTACCAAACTTGTCCAGTTAGAAGAAGTTTAGATGGGAAGACCAGAAAGCCATAAAAAAAAAAAAAAAAAAAAAAGCAGGACAGCTCTTCTGTCGGAGGACCTGATAAAATGGCAAGCCCACCTACTAAGCTGTATTGTAAAAGCTGCATATATCAAAACTGTTCAAAACACTGTAAAGGTATAATTTAAAGTTCTCCTTAATGCATTCCTAAAAGGTAGACAGATCAATAAAGATTATTAGCCCCATTTTACAGAGCATGAAAGTGAAGCAGGATATTCAGACAGGTTGTGATTTGGAGAGTTAGGCATCCAAGCTGGGAGTTTCTCTCTGCAGACCACACTTTTGTATTTTTTTTTAAGGTGTCCCTAGCTGAACCACAGCTGCTTTACAGTTCACGTGAGAAGATGGTTGTTCACTGAGGAGGGAGAAATTTATTTACATCATTATCAATTTTCAGAATGTTTTCTAAAAATCTCACTTTCAGGGTGAATTAAATACAACTTTCATGCAGTGCAACATGTAAATTTCTCCCAGTTTTTGGCAACCTAAAATACTTATGAGTCGCAAATATATTCTTTCACTTTTACGTATGTCACCAAACACAAGGAATAATCATTCTTAATTTATCAGCAGAAACATAGCAAAGGCCTCTCCTTCTTTTGCCATGTCAGGAAAGGACACAACCTTGGAGTGTCATTACTCCAATGTAACTTTAACTATCAAGGTCCTAATTCCAGCAAAGCAAAAACTGCTGCGCTGGTGTTATCAGTAATAGAAATGTTTGCATTCACATTTAAAATGCATTTCTTGGACTGCAGTTGGACATTTTATAGAATGACAGTGCTGAAGTGGACAGTTTGTAAGGTCAGAAGCAGAAGGCTATCTATATGTATTAATGTGTGTCACACACCAGTCTGGTCCATGGCGTGCTGTATAAACAGAGCAGGGAAATCATACAGCTGGGAGAGGTGCTCCAGAAGGACAAATGAACAAATGCCCTTGGGGGGGCTACCATAGTAGCCAGGGGTAAATCTGAATGGGAAACACTTTTCCCACTTTGTGAAATTTACTGAGATTTGAAGGGTTTTTTTCTCCTTTTATGCCAAAATAAAGTGAAATTTTGTCTGTTTAAAAACAAGATGTCCACTGTTCTCTAGTTAACCAGTAGGGATACTTTTTATGGCACGCATCTTTGATATGGCTAAACTCAGATTAAATTTTCCCCAAATATCCTAACAGCTCGATTCAAACTGCTTGGCTTTGTATGAGTAAGTAAAATATTCCCTGGGGAGGAGTACTGAAACTGGATCCCCTCCTCAAAACTTATATGACTGTCCTGATGCTGGTCCAGATCCCTCTTCCTCTAATTTTGGTGAGAAAATCTGTCCTGTTGCAGTGTCATAAAAGCTGGCACACAATTTACATTTTCTGTAGAAATAAAACAAGACTATACCACAGTCTTGAGCCACTGGCATGTCACTATTTAAGTGCCAGTGATTTCCATAGTGCGGAGGCATTGGTCCTTTCTAGCAACTGCTGCTATTTCAGATTATATTCAAGGACAGTTCAGGAATAGCATGTGACAGGGACTTATCCCACAAGGTACTTGAAGAATCATACAATCACAGAATGGTTTGGGTTGGAAAGGACCTTTCAAAGATCATCTAGTCCAACCCCCCTGCCATGGGCAGGGACATCTTTTGCTAGATCAGGTTGCTTAAAGCCCCATCCAACCTGGCCTTGAACACTTCCAGGGATGGGGCATCCACAACTTCTCAGAGACATAGCAGAGGAGGTTTCTTACTCCGTCAGTGTTTGGACTCAAATTCATAAACAATCCCATCTCAAACATGTTCATGAGAAAACAAACTCATCCCTAAGAGTCCTTATGCTACAAAAATATAATTTAAAAAGTTTGGTTTTTTTAATTTTTTTTTTTTTTACACTATGCATATGACTTTCACATTTCCTTTTATACCTCATACAACTGAAAGCAACGACTAAGCAATCATAGAGGAGTCGCATGCAAAACAAAAAACAGACAGTTCTGAAAGTCTCTGCAAGTAAGATTCTTTAATTTTTGTTTATGGATTAATGGGTACCTCAGTTGCGTCTTGAGATGACCAGAGAGCAGGTTCTACAGATGTTAATTTAGTTTTATGCTTTTCAATGTTAATTAAATTTTAAGAATCAATTATTTGTTTCTAACTGCAAAGGTAATTCACGGTGATCATTAGGAGCATCTGAATATTCTCCACTGATTAACCTGTTAGTGTCATTTTAGCATCCTAGAATTTCAAGATATCTGAGATCAGCCCTCTCAGATCTTACAACCTGAATCTGCCATTGCCAAGACAGCTTCTGTGATTGTTATTCATATGAAATGAAGTGGTAAGGCTTGGCTTGCACCTGAAGTTAACTTGTTGATCTGCTCCTACATACCACCTGTGGGCTCAGCAGCCTTTGCCTACATAGTTCTGCAAACTGTAAATTCATCTGCACTGAAAGAATAAGCACACGGTTAAAATGGAGGTAAAATACCAAGGAATGGAGCTGGCTATAGAAGGAAAAAACCCCCAAACTCAGCATACCAACAAATATCTGTGAGCGTTACCCGCAGCGGCAGGGTAATGTCCTAGCACTGATACACTCAAGTGCTTAGTTACCTATTGTACCACTACACAACTTGGTGTCATTGGCAAACTTGC
>NW_010122004.1:0-13859 GCF_000699245.1 Pterocles gutturalis
CCCGCCTCCCCGCTGCTGCTGCTCCGGCTCTTCAGAGCCGCTCCTGGCCTGGCCCGCGTTGGTTTGGGATTAACCCCGCCGTTTCCGCGCACAGACGGTGCTGGGAGTGAATTTTGGGGGTTTTGTAGGCGAGGCGGCTCCTCGAGGCTTTCCTCAGCAGGCGTCCCTGCAGAGAAGGCTCTTGCGGCGGGGTTCTGGGGATATTCGCGATGAAAGCCCTGGCGAGCTAGCGGGAAAGGTTTGGAGAGCCACCGCGGCTCCTGATGGGGGTTTCCAGTCAGGGCAGGTAGTAACGAGCTGACTCATGACACCCAACAGCCACCAAATATCGTCAGTAGTTAAATCACAGCCTCTCCATGCTGTCTGAAGGCACAACACAAACTCTGCTGTGTGAGACGCTCCATTTCACGGCCTGCGTGTGCTTCCTAAAGTTCATTTTTCGAAGCAAAGAGGGGTGGTGATAGTTTGGGTATCTGTACCTCTGGTAGCTGGCACAGCCGCTTCATCCACCAGTGTTGTGATCATTCACGTCTGAATAACAGATGTCAGAAGCCTGTAGCTCACTGAATAGAAAGCTGAATATTACAGCAGGATGTGGAAGGGCTGGTCGGTGCTTACAAAATGTGTGGGTTTTATTGGGCTGGAACGTTCACTTGGCTGTGTACTCTGGAGCCTTTACCATGATGGGTAGGACTAGGATGCAGCTTGATTGTTGCTGTAGTTACCAGAAGCTGCTCTCTTCTCCTACTCTGGAACAAAAAAGCGCGCACATGCAGTATGACTAAACATAATTTTTACTTGACAGTATTGGCAGTACCTGCAAACTCTAGTGGTTGTGTCTGAGGTGCTATGTGGTGCTTTATTCTGTGTGCTTAAATTGAAAAGTCTTCGGTTTTGAAGGTTGCTTTTTTTTTTTTATCCCATTGCAGTCAACATTTTTGTGTTTTTTTGTTGTCTAACAGATGATGGTGAAGATGATGACTCAGATTCTCATGCTGAAATGGTAACTACTTTCTCTTTAAGCATGTCTTTCCATCTGTCTGTTGAAGGGAGCAGGAGGAAGGGAATTTTCACTCTGTTCTGGAGAAATCTAGGCAGCTAACTTGGCTCTGTAGCTCAGGAAGGATTAATAATAGACCTGGAGGTTTAGTTATTCCTGCCCAGGACTGTGTTATTCATGTGTAATAGAGAAACTTCTTAATGTGAAAACAAATGAGAGGGATCAGAGGCCTCACTGCTCCAGTGCTTGCTGAGCTCTGTCACTGGAAATTGAAAATCAGTTTTGTAAGATAACAGAAGTATTGAGTTACAGAAATAATTACATTTCATACCTGCTTTTAAAGCAAGCGTTTTTCTCTCTTCTTTTTTTTTTTTTTTTTTTTCCCCTCCCCACCCTCACCCACCATGCCTTATTTCCTTCAAGGAAATGGAAAGAGAAGACAGTAGTGATGACGATATTGAAAATAGTCTGCCACAGGATCCAGAAACCTGTCTGCAGATGAACCATGTGTACCAGGAAGTTATCCAGGAAAAGATCGAGGAAGTTGAGATTCTTATTGCACAAAACAAAGAACAGCAGGTGAGTGAAACAGGAGTAAAATGTTCATTGCTGTGCTTTTGTGGGTTGCCATTTGCCATCCTAATCCATGGCAGGTACCAGTGGAGTCAGGTGCAGCAGTCACAGTCCCTTATTCATATGCTGGTGCAGTGTTCAGCTTGCTTGGCCAGGAAACGGGTTCATTTTCTTCATGGCAGTTCAAACCAGTGTCACTTGACTGTTGGCCTTTCAAATGGCTTCTTCAACTGATGTTTCTATTCTTTCTTGTCACCAAAAATGCTACCACAAGGCAGCTCAGGGCATAAAATCCTTTGAACAACTGCTTACCACTAGGTAGCATTTTATATACATTATATTTTAGCTTGTTGTAGCAAATTAGTATTTTGTTTTGTTTTTAATGATCTGCAGTGTACTGTACAAGCTAGGGAAGTTCCAGATCCTGTCTGGAACATGTACACTGAGTTACAGTCTGGTGCTGCAGATCTGAACCCTGCCTGGGATGTGTGTGATGGCTCAGCCTCTGCTCTCTGAAATTAGGAATTTGAAGGAGACACTGATACCCTTTAATTAATTCTTGTATTGCAGAAGGAAATCATGTGTGAGCTTGGTGGTCCAAAAATGGCAAAGGCAGGAGATGGTAGAAATCTACCAGCAAATATATTTTTGGGTCATTTTATGAAGCCATACTTTAAGGATAAAACAACAGGAATTGTAAGTAAATGTAACTACGTTACATACGGATAGGTCTTTCAGTGATAGATTTAAATTGTAATTGTGTTGAAACTGTTACATTTCAGCTGTGTAACTGTGAATGTCACTCTTCAGTTTGAAACCTTTTTGCCTCACTTGTTCCTTACTTCCTTTTGGAGTTGTTTGTTTAACCCACGTCTGGCTGTGAAGTCTGAAAGTGAGTTCTGAAGAGTTGCATTCCAGCTGTGGGATACTTGAACGTTCTTGTTTTCAACTTTTAATGTTTGTCTTCATCTCCACAATCCAATTCCATGCTCTTGTTTAATGTACTGATTGAAATCTGATTGTCTTTGAGACTGAGTTTTCTGAGGTAAATGCCCCTGCTTTTTTCATGTGTTTTTAAGGGGTCGCTAGCAAAAGGAGAACTTGACTTTTTATTGTAGCTGGAATTTCAGCTGTCACCATACATTATTGACATAATACTCAAGCAATGACTACCCCGGTTGGTAGTGCATCTTATGTAGGTACTAACACGTGTAATATGTGTACGCATGTTCAAAATGCTTCTTCAACCAACTGTCAGCTACTGCGAGCAGGCCTGGCTCTGAGCTGAGAACGTGCTGTGTAACCACAGACAAACTTACTTGAAGGATCCATTTGTCTTGTAATGTATCTGTGAGCTAGGACTGATAAAGGTAACTTAGCATTTTGAATGTGACAGTTTACACGAGTCTGAGTTACTCGTCTCTTTTTGTAGCACTTCATGCTAGAGTTCTAAGAAAGGGCAATTTTTCTGTGTATCTGACTCTTCCAGTGTATCTGACCCTTCTAATCTTTGTTAGGGCCCTCCTTCCAATGAAGATGCCAAGGAAAAGGCAGCTCAGGGCATAAAATCCTTTGAACAACTGCTTTCAACAAAATGTAAGTAGCTTTGTGTGCTGTTCAGGGTTCTAGAAGAGCTGTAAAAAATTTATGTATTCATATTGTTAGTTCCCCCCGACATTTGCAGTTAAACATCAACACATCTGATGTTTCACACTTAACTCCACACAAAAAAAGTAGTTAAAAGTAAATGGGATGCTCCGTAAATTGTTTCATTGGGTGATTAATGTCTCGATTCTTTCATTTGCACTTGTTTTGGGGCACAGTACAACAACTCCCGTGAGCGCTCCAAAACCAGATGAGATTGTGCAAGGGTAGCGCTCAGATGAGAGAAGTTCAAGGGACACTTAAAACTCTAAATAGTTGCAAACACTTGAGTGATGATCTTTGTTGAGATCTCTTCAGAACTAAAACTGAGCAAGAGGCTGAGACGTGCCGAAGTTGGACATGACATTAGTAATTTTGGTGGAGAATAGAATCACTTTACCTAGCCTCTGGTAGCTGCTTTGCCCAACAAAATGGTGTAGCTGATGAAGACAAACTGTTATTGAAGACCTGGGGATATGTTAACAGTGGTATTGAAGGCAGTGGATCTCTCTTTCTCTTGTTTTGCACTGATGTCTGAATGCTCGATCACCTTGTTTTGTCTAGGGAAAAGCAGAGAGAAGACACTATTGCATAAATCAGTAGTAAGTGACCGCTTGCAGCGCCTGCTTCAGCCAAAATTACTGAAGTAAGTACTATGCAAAAATCTTCTTTATCCTGATGAGAATAATATATATTGTATCTGTTAGTCATATTAAGTAATGATAAAAATGTCTTTGAACAGGATGAGTTACTGGAATCAGAAACTGGAGAAAGTCAAGACTGAAATGGAGAAACAGGTCTTGGAAAAGCAAATCAAAGAACTGGAGCGAGAAATAGAGGCAATTAAGTGAGAAGCCTTCTTATGTTCTTGGTGAAAATGCAAGTCTGTTCTTGGAGTTTGCCTCTTAAACTTTGCTCCTTCCTCAAGCACTTCTAGATGTGACATTTGGAGAAATCTTTATTTGTATTAGCTTGGAAAAATATAAGTGCTATTTGAGCTTTGCAGAGCTCTCATCTCCATAGTTCTTTACTAAGAATTGTGGCTTGGATCTTGATACACAAATGTAGTCTCTATACCCAATACAGAGGTGCTGCTTTAAATAGTTCTTGATTGCTTAATTAACCATTTAACATAGTTATTTTTTTGTACCTTCTGTATCAGCCAGCTCCCAGAAAGTGACTTATTGGGAAACAGATTTGATGAGCACGACTGGGAAAAAATTTCAAACATTCACGTAAGTTGGATGTTTTATTACTTCTGATATCTGTGTCCCTTCTCCTGAGAATTACCTGACCTGGTCTAGTTTGCATCCACTGTTCCCATCATGCATTTCTTGAAGTTGACTGGTATGTGATCTCAACTTGGCAAAGTTTGATGATTTAATTCTGGAAAACTTAGCAATAAGACATACCTGCAATGCAGAATATATTCCTTGTATCAGTGTTCCTGTCTGTCAAGGGGTTCATTCCCAGCTACAAGACAAAACAGATGTTTGATGTTTCTTTTAGTTTGATGGACAACGCAGTTCAGAAGAACTGAGGAAGTTTTGGCAAAATTGGGAGCATCCAAGCATCAACAAAAAGGAATGGACTGAGGAGGAAATAGAGAGGCTAAAGAAGATAGCTGCTGAACACAATTATCTGGACTGGCAGACTATAGCCCAGGAGTTGGGGGTAAGGTCTTCTGAGCTCAGAAACAAGAGGTGAAAAGTCACTTAATTCTGACTTAATTGTGCCTCATGTCACTTTTCAGAGAATGACATTAATGTTAGTTCATTGTTAATTAATGCTTTTCTGTGAAGTGTTCAAGAACAGTACCAAAAAAGTTTGGTACTTTAGCCTTGCCCTCTTGCTTTTTATTCTCATAAATATCCAGTTATCTGAGTAGCTCTGTTTTCATTGTATTAAGACAAACAGGACACCTTTCCAGTGCTTGCAGAAGTATCAAGTCTATAACAAAGATTTGAAAAGGAAAGAATGGACCAAAGGTGAAGATCAGATGCTTTTAGAGCTTGTTCAAGAGATGAGAGTAGGAAGTCATATCCCATACAAGAAAAGTAAGTGACCTACAAGTGAAGATGTCTTCCATTCACCTGTAATGGCTGGGCTTCTTCATTCTCCCAGGCTATGTCTGTAAGCCTCCTCTGATTCAAGGAGTTAATGACGTTTTATTTCCTGTGAATGTTTTAATTTCCAGGATAGTCACTATGTTTTCAGCTTACCTTTCCAGCCTGTGACCTAGACAGGGCACAACAGTGCTGTGGCTCATCTGAAACTACAAATGTACCTATTCCTAAAAACCCCTTGTTGGTGAGCTGAATGAAAGAGAATGGTTGAGTTGTGCCTCTCTTTTTCCTTGGTGGGAGCAGTAATATATGGCTTTCCTCTACCTACCTGGAAGTTTCATTCTATCAGCAAGAACTTAATATCTCTTGGAACCTTTGAGTTTTGTTTCTTGTAGCAAAGTCATCAGGGTTCTTCCCTAGAAAGCCGGTATTCGTTCATGGCCAACTGTTTTGTCAGTTTTCAGTGCTGTGACCAGAGGCTTTTTCTAGGGTATCAGTACTGCTGTCTCTGTTCCTCAAAAGTGTGGGAGGCGGTATGAGGATAATAACCAAGTATTTGGGGTCCTAAATGCAAGCCTGTGGGTGTAACAGTTGGTGTGTTGAGCCTGTCATGTATTGGAGCTGAAGCCTTTCCTGTTCTCTGTTGTTGCAAGATGGTTTGTTGGGTCATCATGTGTCGTGTATGGATAATGCCATTATAAGTGTAACATTCTGTGCACGCCATCCTCTTTCAATTCTTGTTGTGTACCATTGCTCAAGTGTTTAAGCTGAGATTTAAATGCTTCTTACTGCGATCCACTGTTTGAAAGTATTGCAGTTACAATGTAAGTAAAGGAAAAAAACATTGCAACAGACTTTAAAATATACCTTTGTATTTCTAGTTGCTTATTACATGGAGGGAAGAGATTCTGCTCAGCTGATTTACCGATGGACAAAGAGCGTGGACCCCAGTTTGAGGAAAGGACCCTGGACACCAGAGGAAGATGCTGTAAGCTCTGTTCTCTGAAACTCCCAAACGCTTCTGTTCAGAGATTTACAACACAGTGGAAACAAATACAGCTGATTCTGTCCTAGGCCTATTAGGATTATTACTGATGAGAATTTCAACTCTTTGTCTGATTAACGTAGATGCTGTTGGCTGCAGTTAAGAAGTATGGAGAGTGTGACTGGTATAAAATTCGGACAGAAGTGCCAGGGAGGAGCGATGCTCAGTGCAGAGATCGGTAAGTACGCTAAACATAGCAACTGTGCCATCGAGCTTATTACATAGAGCCAAGATGCTACTGATTTTATAAATATGTTTGATTTCTTTACACCAGTGTCATCTTAAGGACTGTTTTGTAAGGAGTGGTTATGGTCTAAATAGAGTCTCTAGCATTGTCTCCACGTAACCCTTTATTTGTAGTTACGGAAGTCAAAAAGTTGAAATGGAGTTTGACAGAGAGCAGTGCATTGTTGCCTGTGGCGTGCTACTCCCTCAGTATAGTTGCTGGTGGGTTAGCAGAAGTTGGGAAGTGTCTTGTTCCAAATAAAGCCACGGGGTTATTAAACTCAAATGAGTGAATGTAGGGAGGGAAGGTTGTCACCCATGTGTTGTCTGTGGATCTGTGAAAATGATCTAGTCAGTGACTCCCTGTAACTGCACACCAATAATGAGAGGTCAGCTTCAGGAGAACTTCGACCCAGCTTCAGGAGACTCAGAATACAGCATGTCCTGATTTCAGTGACCCATTTTACAGGCCCTTTTTGTAATTCTTACTCATGTGGCCTGAGATTTTTGAGAACAAAGAGATTGTAGCTGTGCTGTATTAAGGGAGTAGGGATGGAACCCCTTAGAAAAAGGAAACATCTGATAAGGAATGCTGGTTTTGTTCAGCCTCAGAGCATGCACTGAGGATCAGAACTGTGCAAGCAGGATTGAATGTTCCTCACTTTAATGTTTTCATTTTGAAGGTACTTAAAAGCATTGCACTGTGATGTAAAGAAAGGCAAGTGGAGTTTAGAGGAAGAGGAGCAGCTAATTGAACTGGTTCAAAAGCATGGCCTGGGTAAGTGGTTTTGTGACTTAGTCTTCAGAAGGTTAGAGAAGTAAGTAGAAGTAAGAAGTTCCCTTATTTTCTCTAAGACAACTTTCCTTAACAAACAGAACCTTTTCAGCATTCAGTTTAACCTTTGTTCTTGGTGCTCTCCTACTACTGCAGCAGAGCACGTAGTTCTTCTCGGGGTTTTGTTGTTGGCTCGTTTGTTCTAGTTTCTAACTTCAGCTGAGTGTATAGTAGTGCAGTCTGATCAAAGAACACAAATGAGTATTCAGGTTTTGGGATCCATTCATATAGTAATTCTGTCTTTTAGACAAGGAAGTGTATAATAGGTGTATAATGTTCTGAGCTGAAGAGGCCTGTTGCTCAGTTTGTTGATTTAATAGCTATGCTCTACTCTGCATCCTTTCTAGGTCACTGGAGTAAAATCGCTTCTGAATTGCCACATCGGACTGGCTCCCAATGTCTAAGCAAGTGGAAACTCATGATTGGGTCTAAGGTATTGTACAAAATCCTTTTATGTTGCAGTACCATCTCTTTAATTAAGATTCCCTAAACTAAAAGTGAAATCCTGTGAAATCAATAAAAAAATTGACATTGATTTCACATGATAAAGATTTTGTCATGGATGTTCATGGTCTAATTTTTTGATGTATTAAAGCAGCCTTTGTTCTGAAGGTCTGAAGTTAATTTGCTATATGTTTGTATATTATCCAGAATTTCCTTCTTGCCTTAAAGTGCCTGTAAGGATGGGCTATACCTAGGTTTTCATGTGTGTACGTCATGAGTTGTAAGGTTTGGTACCAGGCACTCCAGAAATTCTGGCTGCTTAAGACCAGATAGTCTTGTTTCCGCCTGCCCTAGGGAAGGGTTCATGGAAACCCGAATGTATCGAGATGGGGCAACTGTACCGAGCTTGTACTTCCACATGCACCAGTTCTTAACACAAACTGGTCTCTATCTGTAGCTTTTTCTTTGCATAGAAGAATCTAAACCAATAAAATTCGGTGTCCAAAGGCAATTGTCAATCGTACTGGATTTGGTTAATCTTAGCAGAAGTAAAGTAGAACTGTCCATTTGGAAGCCACACTTTACTGAGCGGATACTGCCCCTTGAAACTTGTTAACTAATTTGAGAGATTTGCAAGTCAAGGGTGAGCACTGGCTAAAACTTCTCTGTGCTTTTTTTTGACTGAGAAGAAAAAATCTAGGCCAACAAAACGCCGACACGTGGAAGAGAGTTCCAGCTCTTCAGAGAGTAGCAGTGAAGACACAGAACTGGACCTAGCAGACAGTTCAGAGGAGGAGACGACAAGCGAGGAGGAGGCAACAAGCAAGGAGAAGTGTGCATTTCCCAGCATTGACTTGTGGATACCAACACGGACAGATACACAGGAGTCAAACAAAGGAAGATACCAAACTCCGTCCCTTTTCTCGCCTGCAAGTGCTGACACAAAGACCAGTAGCAGTGAAGTTCCAAGTGCAGCGTGCGATGGAGACAAGCACAGAACTGCTGATAAATCATCCCATCTGAACACCCTCCTGAGGGGCATTGCACGTGCACATTCAACGGACATCATTGTAACGAATCCGGTAGAAGTAATGAAGCAGGTGAATCCGGGGGGTTCTCAGTCTGTTCTTGATGGGATTGGAGCTTAGATCAGAAACAACCCAGAAATGAGAGTATGTGATGAGTTAAATGGCAAGATCTTTTTTGTGCCTCTGTTGGCTGCTTTCTGACTGTGCCATTGGGGGGTGCTGTTGGAAAGAGCTGTGGGATTAAACAGAAATCTCTAGCATTGCCTCCCCATGCATTACCTTGAAAATAGCTGCGTTCTTTCCTACCCATAGTGTTGCAGAAACAAAACTTCTTTTATATCTTCATAAAGCAGAATTGTCCAGTGAATTGCGATGTCTGTCTCTACCTGGTGACTAGGGAATATTGGCTTAGAGTCTGGAAGAATTAAGTTACTTATACATCTGTATCTGGTTCTGAGCTGGGTTTTTACCCCAGAACATGTACTGAAAACCCTCCTATAACATTTTTGCAGAAAGATACTCCTTAGCAAAATATTAAGTGTCTAAATTGCTATTTAGGTTCATGTAAGCAAAATTGTTCTGACTTTTGTGTTAAGAATTGCACCTGTGCCCTAGACTGTGGAGCCAGTTGCTCTGATGACAAGTTTGTTGGTTACAGGAGTGGTGTGTTCTGGGCGTTAGGGTATGCAAGGGTTGCAAGTGCTTATCTGGTGTAATCAGTCTTTAATTTTGATTACAGATACAGCATTATTTTACTAGTAGAAGTTTAGGGAAGAGTCAGTGGCTTTCCCACACCTCTTCCTGCTCTTTCTCTTGTACTGTTAAGCCGAAAAATGCAAAGAGAATCATCCAGTAAGTTTTGACCTTCAGTGTGGGTTTTCGTAGATACTTCACACAAAGACTTTTACAAAATAGACATTTGGTATTGTGATAATCCACAAGGACTAAAAGATCAGGTAAATGTCTGAGCTTCAGGGCTGATTTTGTTTAGTAAGATACATTCAGCATCAGGAATGTTGAAAACTTTTGTACCTTCTGCATATAGTCAGTGCAAGTAATTTTCTGTGAAGTATTTTCCCTTTTATCTTTTCTTGTATGTTTTTGTTTTAAGGCTTCCAGGTGTGGAAAGCAAGTGCTACAGGTTACCCTGGAGAACGTGAGAAGAATATTAAGAAATAACACGTGCTTTCAGAGGAAACTTGTAAGTGCCTCTTCTGTCTTTTCTGCTCTTGAGATGTGAGCACTGCCAGGCTGTATTAGTGCGAAGTGTTTTTTGATAGCATCACAAATCTTCTTGCACTGTAATCCCAAGAGGAAAAGCTCATAACTTTTTCATAACTGCCCTGTCCTGAGACTAATTATGGTAGAGCCTTCCTAATTGTAACTCTTAATTATGTATTTGTTCATGCACAGCAATCAAAGATACTAAAACCTTCTGCCACCATTTTAACAAAAACGTCTGGAGTTAGTACATCTGTTGGCCAGAATCTTCAGAA
Source organism: Pterocles gutturalis (assembly GCF_000699245.1). NCBI lineage: Eukaryota > Metazoa > Chordata > Aves > Pterocliformes > Pteroclidae > Pterocles > Pterocles gutturalis. Next base: position 10,357 of record NW_010122004.1, read on the forward strand.
CATCACAGAGAAAGCTTATCGTCAAGAGAGAGAGCGTTTGAGAAGAATGAACCTTGACAGAAAGCTTCTAATGGCAGTGACACCTTGGGTGGGCAACGTACTGCTGCCTTGCACCTTGCAAACTGGGAAGATGGCTTTTCATCAGACAAAAGGTAGTGCTGAACCCAGCAGGGAGAGTACTCTCCTACTTTTGTCCCTGCTTTCTGACATCTTGTAAATGAATGCCCAGCTGATTTTGTTGTTGGACTTTTTTCCAGTTGATTCTATTCAAGAGAAGATAAAGTCGATCAGTCTTTCCAGCACTCCACTATTCACGCTATTTATTCAGGTAGGTTTTAACTGTCTCAGTAGTATAATCTGCTTTCAAAGAGTGGTAACCTTGATTTCTGTATTTGACGCTGAAATAAATGGTTTATCTTTTTTCCTTAAGCTAATCATCTAATTATGGGATTTATCTGACCTCATGGCTTGCATATCATGTTTCTTAAAAAAAAAATCCTGCGTCCAAAATCTAATACTGTCAGGATTTTTTCTCTAAGTGTAAAAACGTCCCCAGAATCTTGCATGTGAAGCCTCTTCCATCCATCCTGTATTGTCACTGGCTCTACCAGAACATTTTTGTTCTCAATTGAATTTTAATGCAATTCTCATCTTGCAGCTCTTTCAGATTGATACCAAAGGCTGCATGAAGATTATTCGTGAGAGAAGGCTAAACCAGGTATTTGCACATGGTCTGTTTCTAAGCTTCTCCCACTGAAGTCTTGACTAAAGTAGAGATTTTTCATTGTGTGTGGCTGGTGGTGCTGTGTGTGTGCGTGTGTTACCAGTTTGTTTTGGTTCAGAAGCATAAGGAAATGTATAGGATGTTGGCAGATGTGGGTTTGATTCACATCTGTGCTGTTTTAATGATCTTTAGATATCTCAGAAGTATAATTTAGTATAATTTTTTTGGCAGGCTTCCCAAAATATGGAGACTTCTTCAGGTACCTACCAGAACATTTATTTTTATGATGTGCAAGAACTTTCAGTTAATTCATCACCATGACATTAATGACCAGTTTAACCAAAGGAGAGCTTTTGGAACAAAACTACATTGTCATGTTCATTTTTGCTAGCTCTTGGATTTTCAGTTATTGGCTAAATATTATGTTACCCTTTGGTAAGGATTTGAAGAGCCACTGAAGGGCTGGGGGCCACCAGTTCCATAGACTGTTGCTGTTATACTTTTCTCCAGCAAGGTGCTGGCTGTAGGCTGTAGTGATCATGCTGGCGCTGACCAAAACCCCAGTTTGTTGTTGTCATCCTGGCTGGTGCAAAGTGCCGGTGTAGTGCTGACCAGTACAATTCCTCGTGTGCGGTGTTAAGGTGCATTCCCAGCCCACCTGTGATTTCTGGGGAAAATTACATCGTTACTGAACAAGTGGTAAGCTTGCTGCATCAGAGTTATCCGAAGGACATAAGGATGGGGCTTGATGAAGTTAAGACTGTAGTGTTGTAGGAACTCTCACAAATAGGAATTATGTGGCTTACTGTGCTTAATGTTTAATAGCTAAGGAATGGCTTTTGAAAATACTATTTTTGAAAATACTGTTCCATCTTTTAATTTTTTTTTTATTCTATTCCCCTCCTCTATAGGCAGTTTATCACAGCCTTGTATTCAGAGGAACTCCCGAAGGGGCATACCAAGGAATGCTGTCAGAAGACCTGTTGACTTAAAAGCAAGGGAGGCTTCTGCTGCTGTGTCTGGGAGCAGTGCTCCTGCTGTACAGGCAGCTCCTCCAGCCCAAGCACAAAGGCAAAAGCCCAAAACTGTCTCAGAATTACTGAAGGAGAAGCGGCTAAGAGAATCCAACGCTAAGAAAGTTATGCAGGGGACAGTATTTGTTGCTCCACAAATGCTGGTTTCGGGGCCTCTGATAATCCAGCACCCACCACAGCAAATCATTCCTTCTGTACAAGCAGGGAGCAAACCTGCAGCAGTTGGTTGTTCAAATAGCCAAGTGCAATGTGCACCAGCTCCACTGCCAGCATTTACTTCTGTTGCAGGTTCAACTTCTACCACTGTTGTACTTGAAAAACACTCCTCATCAGTGCCAGAAACTGGGGAGAGCCCTGGTCCCTCACAAGGAACAGAACTACAATCCAATAAGGAACTAAAAGAGCAAGCTTTGGAAAGTAGCCCTGGAGGAGGAGTTTTTCCAGGCATTGATCCAGCTGCAGCAGAGAAAGCCCCAAATCAGGGAGGGTGCAACGGTCAGATCCTAGCTGGTAGCTCAGCTTCAGTAGGGCTGCAAAGCCAAGCTTTTGTGCCACCTCAAATTACAGTGGTGCCTGTTGGCATTGAGTCTGGCACCAACAAACTGTCTCTTTCCACACCAGTTACCTGTGAGATGAATAGTAATGGACCACAACAGAGGCCAGTCAATCTATTGCCTGCTCTTGTAGCTCCACAGACTGGTTCGCCTTTGATTACCAACAGCATACTGCCTTTCACATGGGTTGTAACGCCACAGGCTTTGCTCCCCAACACTGTACAGACAGTGGTGGGTGTTCCTCAAGGACTGCCAGCTGCTGCTGTGAGAAGTCAGTGTCAGACAACTGTGACTTCCAATGGCAACGTCACTGGCTTAGGAGTGCCTCCTGCACCCTCTGGAGCAAACACACCTCACCCTAGCAGCGCAGACACGAAAGCAGCGAGTGCCCAGTTAGCAGGAGTGCCACCTCTGGGAAAGACAGCCAACCATTCTGCACTTCTCTCACCTGGGACCTCAGCGAGTCCTGCATGCACCACATCCAGCGTCTCTTCTGCAACGCCTGCGTGTTCAGATGGCATCTCCAAGGCTTCTGACTCCTCCGCAGCGCAGAAGACAACTCTTGCAGCTGATGCAGCAACCCTCCGTGCGGTGCTGCTGCCCCAATCACAGCTGCCTGCAAGCACTCAGGGGTCTGATTCCCAATGTGTGTCAAGTCTCGCTGGTTTGGGAAAGAGCAACGACTCCATTACAACAAACGGATCATCTTCCAGTCCAGGCATCGTCACTAAAGGGCTTATGCTCCAGCCAGGAAATCCAGTTCCTCAGAACAGTGTCCCAGGGAATGCCGGTTGCTTTGCTGCACAAGCATTGAAAAATAGACCTATTGCCTCCAAACCACCAACTACTCAGCCTGCTGAAACTTCATCCCAGCCAGCCGCTTCCAGGGCAGAAAAGAATCTACTTGACTTTAGCCTGATTTCCCTGGAAGATGAGGAGCTGGTGAAGGAGTGGTTGACTGGGAAACAAGGTGTCCACTTACCGTCACTGCAAACCAGGTTGCCTTACTTGCCACCTTTTCTGTGCAACTTAAAAACCCTCTCGAAGCTACTTCTGCAGAAAGCAGCTCTGGAAGAGCAAGCGGCATGTCTTCTGCCTTCTGATGGCAGTCAGGATGGGGGCACTGGGGTCGATCTGAATGCTATCAAAGAATTGGTGGAGCAGAAACTCGGCAATAACCCTGCTTACCTC
>NW_010122004.1:13890-20439 GCF_000699245.1 Pterocles gutturalis
CCTAGCAGCCTTTACACTCCCCGCTGTACTAGCAACTCTGCCTCCTCCAAAAGTGGCAACAACTCTGTCAGCCAGCAGGAAGCAATATGAAGAGAGTGACGAAGAGGGGTGGCAGAGTGAGAAGGAAGTGTCTGAGGAAGAGACTTGTGGGAATGAATTAACAGGTATACAGTTGAATGGGACAGCTGGTGATGAGCCTGGAGATAAAGATGCTGATTTACTACATCAGGTAAACCAGAGTTGCCAGAGTCTAAATAAAAAGATGGCTGAAGGGGTTCTTTTGCAATTATGCCAGCGCTTACGGTGTTGATAGTCTCTTCCGCTTACGTTGCAGGGCATGGGAGCTGAAGAGATTGCTGCACAGTCTGTCCTGGACTCCTGCACTGATGTGGCTGGTGTCAGTGCTCCTCAAATCAGGAGAAGTGCCCGCTGCAGGAAAAGGAGGAGGATGTAGCTACTCGGTGAATCTTTTATTTCTTGCTTGAGAAGAGAACCTGAAATGCCTTTGTCTATGGTACAGCTTAGACAAGGAATCATGACCTGAGGAGAGGACTGAAGTTATCTGGACTTCTGTTCCCCTAGGAGACAGAGTGCTGCAGTCACCCATTAATCACAGACTAAAGCTGACACTTTGACTTTTAGGGGGATGGAAGGTTGATGCCTGCATGATAAAATGATACACGAAAGTCATGAAGTTGAAACATTTGGCAGCCTTTTAATCCATGCGACTGACTACTACTGGTATTTCACCTAGTTGGTAGCACTCTGCCGCCTCAGCTGCTAAAGTGAGACTAGTTTAATAACAGGAAGTTGTAGTTTGTAGGACAGGGAAGCCTGGGCAGGTACTGCTGAAGAGAGGGTGTATTGGGTGAGTGCTAAGTGCTTAATTTCTCTATAACAAGACAGCTCTACAGGGTGCAGTTGTGTGATGTCTTAGTATATGTTGAGGCTTTGGGTGAAATAGACCAAATAGAACATGAATGGTGTTTGATTTGCATCATTGTCAGATGAGACTGGGTTTTTTTTTCTTGAAATTGGTTTTAGAAACTCCAGGCCAGCAGCTTCCCTATAAAAATGCTGTGACTAATAGGAGTTGTTTGTGCTTTGTTACAGGAGTCGCTTGAATGAGGTGTGCCTTCCTGCACGGCAGTAGGAGATACTTTTTGCACTGTTCACTTTTAACACTTCCAACAAACTGACTAGATGGACCTGGGGAAGAGAGAAGAATGGCTGGACTGGTTTTCCCATCGCCTAACAAAGTCTGCATCTTTAGTCAAGTTGCAAAAAAATGAAACAAAATGTCTGGAGGGAAGTCTTTCAGGCATAGACCAATTCTGTTCTTTTTCAAACTAGCGCCTGCCATAGATGCCAGGGGGAAGATTGCTAGAGATCTAGGGAAACTGGCAATCATGGTTATTTATTTCCTTTTTGTGTTAGCCCCCATTTATGTGAATGTTTATCCATGTTCAGAATATGTTGTTAATGGGGTGGTTTTTTTAGTGCTGTGACAGTGGTTTTGCTGGATAGCTAACTGACTGAATACTGCTGCATAAGCAGCAGATTAATTTTGTATCAAAATGAGTCAAGTATTTGTTGAAATACAGATGTTTTATTTTTCTCACTTAAAAATTACTGATGTATTCTGTGTGGTTTTTTTTCCTGGTAAATAGTGCTTTTAATAATGTGTGTATGAGTGTGATTGCTAAGGAGAAAAAAGAAGTTTGGAGGATGCATGAAAGCGAGGGAGGATGTGGAAAATGAATATGCATGTGGCTAAAACTGCGGGATTGAATTAGGCTTAGATTCTTCCTTTATTCTTCCACAGCCTGCCCCATACAGACATCAGCAAATCATTTAACAAAAGCTTGTTTCTTCATTCATAAACCAGCAATTTATGTCTTACAGAGAGGCACAAGGCTAGCTGAGTCAAAGCTGATAAAATGTAGTGGGAAAGTGCTGCAGAAAGCTTCATTCCACTGCACTGGCTAAGCTTCCCGAGAGCGTAGGGGTGAGTTTAAAGTGCTGCGAGGTGCAGCTCCTCTGTGAGAGCCCGTGAGGCAGGGCTGGGGCCAGGGGGACAGCGGGTACCAATGTTGCTGTAGTTGGGTGTCAAAACGTTACAGACCAAAAGGAAGAATTTTGAAATGGCTTTCAAATGGCTACAGAACAAAAACTCCTGAGGCTAGATTGGTCAATTAAGAGACATTCTGAGTACCTTCAGCAAGGGCATAGCTAATAGCAGTACTGTATTTTTTTTTTTAGTGTAAAGCTAATTTAATGCCTAACAAGAAGCACAGGCTTAAAGAATCTCTGAGTATCTCTGTCCCACTCCTAATGATAACGTGGAGAAACTCTCCAGAAACTTAGAAAGCAGAACAAAGAGTAGAGTGGGAAGCTAATGAGAAAATGTGTCATGCTGCCATGGTATCAGAGCGTGTATGTTCTTGAGACTTTTTTAAAACAGACTGTTAGAGAGTTCTTGTTGCAGCTACAGTTCTAGGACTGTGGGAAGGTGGGGAGGCAGTCAAAGGTATGATGTTGGTGCTTAACATCATCACAATGCTGCTTGCTGTGCTGCTTCTTTAATTACTGTTAGAGCCACAGCCTGTAATTTGTGAGTCGTGGGTTATGTTCCTTGCTTTGCCAAGACTTGACTCCCTTTCCCTCAAAATACAGAGCTGTCATAATTATGCTTGAAGCTTAAGGACATGCAAAATTAGAGGCATCATTACAGAAATCCTTTTCAGCTGAACTCTAAACCAAGAGAGAGTTCTTGCTGTCACCTGCTTTCCTGTATAGAGATGTTATGATAACAGTTGGAAGGCTATTTGAAGAGCCTCTTTCTTCTGACTTTGTGGCTTGTTTTGTCCCCTGAAATCAGGTGGACAGACCTATGCCTGTGACCTTCAGTCTTTTCAGTCTTTCTGACCACTACACAAACTTTTTGGACCCTAGCTGCTACTTCAGTGGTACAAACTGGAAAACAAAGCCAGAATGAGTAAAATCACTGCATATGTCATGCTGCTGACTCGCAATGTGACTAGTGGTTTTCTCCTCCCCCATCACCCATTCTGGCTTCCCCTTTTTTGTCTTTCCTTTTTTTTTTTTTTTCCCCTTTCCTGTCTCAGAGTATAGCTGAGTAGTTTCCCCTTTTCTCTTTTCTCAAACTAGTTTTGCTCCTGGAATCATCTTTGCTCTAGCCAGAACAGAAAGGCAAGCTGCATCTAAGAGAAGTTTTCTGAGAGACCAGACACAGATGAGTGTTGCTAAACCAGGAGAGGAAACAAGGAGGCTTTTGACTGCACAGGCTCCGGTTGGTCCATGTAATGCAGAATGGTTTATATTAACAGGGAGAAATTTTTGATTTTACAGCTCTAAGGTAAGGGCGTGGTGTTCATCAACAGGGGAGCGCGCTTCTGCTTGTAATCTGGGGCCGGTTTGATGTTGGGCACCGCAGAGTATTTTCTTCATGATAAGTAATAACTAGTTCTATGTCACTCTGGCTTATTAAAGTTAAGTGACAATGTAGTGACTGCATAGTCAGACAGAATACAGGGATGTTTCAAATGCTGGGAGATGGAGAAGGAGGAGCATGAACTGTTAAGTAACAGCTCATTAGGAGAGCTTTAAAGATGTTTTCCCTTCTTCAGAGGATGCTTAGTTTCAAATTGTAAAGTTGCTGTTTGTCATCAGCTTAGCCTGTGTTGTGTTCCATCTTTTTTTATTGTTTATGGGGATTAAAAATTTAATTCTAAGCATAACTGAGCATCCGGGGAACCCATGGTGAAGTCAGTGAGATCTGACAGCATTTTCTTGGGGAACACTGTTGGGAATCTAGAATTGGATTTTCTTCCATTCCTTGGGCTCTCAGTGCCTTGCCTATCACCAGTGGACATATTGCAAAATAGTTTCACTCTCCTCTTGCAGTGAGATCTGGGAGATGTTCAGCTGGTGGGAGGGAGATCATCAAGCTTTGACTTCCACTTTCTCAGCATTTCACGCTAGCTCTCCTTCACATGTGTTAGCAGCACTGGCCTTGCAGCTGCTGGTATCTGCAGTCTGGTGCTGCACTGTTGTTTCAGGTCTGACTGCAGTGTATCACTGTGTTTGGCAGGTGATTTGCAAATGCTGAGTTAAAGACCACATGGGAGATGTGTTCCTCTATCTAAAAGATGCCTTTTTTTTTTTTTTTTTTTTGGTCTGGTAACATACTTGTTTTCCCCACCACCCCTCACTACTCTAGGAGGCTCAGAGTCTGCTTGTTTTCTGTTTTTTTCAAGACAGGACAACACTGCTCACTAACACTTCTCACTCACCACCATGTTGGAAGAAGATAGTGATGAGACATGTTGGAATAACCTGGAGAACTTCCGGGTGAAGCTCATCTCTGTGATCGATCCTTCCCGTATAACACCCTATCTTCGCCAGTGCAAAGTCATCAGCCATGACGATGAGGAGCAAGTTCTTAACGACCCCAGCCTGGTCATGCGCAAACGGAAGGCAGGTGGGTGAAGCACGGCCTTCGGCTCCGTAGATGCTCCTGTGCTCTGTTGAGTCTTGGGAGCAGACCGGAACAGAGTGCTGATGGACTGGGCCTGAGGGAACCTGCCACTTCCAGGTGACCACCGGCCTGTGTTCAGACACAATCACTGCAGGCACTGCCACACAGCCCCGTCCCCCTCACCTTCCCCTGCACAGCATTGTGGGGAGAGAAGGGATGGAGGTGGATTCCTGAGCAACGGGAGCACTGGGTGTGCCGCCTTTTGGTGTTCTGGATCTCTAGATTAGCATATGGGAGGGAGTTGCTTTGGTTTGACCCCCAAGACTATTCTTGTGCAACAACTGGGGGATTTCATCCCCGAGACTTTAATCTGCATGTGGGGAAAAGTGGAACAACTTTTAGTTCTGTTAGAAATAGGTAAAAAGATAAATGAACAGAATATCCTGTTGCTATTATTTCAGGTGTTCTTCTAGACATTCTTCAGCGAACAGGACACAAAGGCTTTGAGGCATTTATGGAGAGTCTTGAGCTTTATTATCCACAACTGTATAAGAAAATAACTGGCAAGGAGCCCAGCAGGGTTTTCTCTATGATTATAGGTAAAGTTTGTGTTCTCATAAACAGCTCTTCGTTTGGTGTTGCTCTGCAGATTAAGGGGGAATTCACCTCCGCTTTTCCCTCTCCCCAGCTTCGGAGAGCAGAGTCGGGAGCACTCCCTGGCTCGCTCCCTGTGCACTTTGGAAGGGTTCTGGGGAGAATGGCCCCTCTGTCCGGGGTCACGGGCTGGACCTGGGAGGGTGGAGGAGGAAGCAGAAGGATTGAGTCTTCCTTCTGCCTGTTGTTCTGCCAGTGGCACTGATGCAGAGAGGTGCAGGGCTGGGGGGAAGCACCATGGATGATTTGATCACACGTGTCTTCAGGGTTTGCGTGCTTGTGCGTGGCATGCGATGATCCCCAGCTGCAGTGATAAGTGGGTGGGATCCTGTGCTGTATGTGTGTCCGGGGAGCAGACAGGACAGCGGTGGTTGATGGCTGCAACCAAACAGACACTGCTGGAGAGTCCGGCCTGAGCCAGCTCCTGATGAACGAGATCATGAAGCTGCAGAGCACTGTGCAAGAGGAGCGGCGGAAGGCCCAGGAGCTCACCATGTGGCTGCACACCAAAGAGGACACCATCAGAGAGATGTGGGTGAGGGACAGCCTCCTCCGCAAGCACCAAGAGCGGGCGCAGAAGATGAAGGAGGAGAGGGACAGCCTGAGCAAGGAGCTGAGGAAGTGCAAGGATGAGAACTACAACCTGGCAATGAGCTACGCCAAACAGAGCGAGGAGAAGAGCGCTGCTCTGATGAAGAACCGGGACCTGATCCTAGAGGTCAGTCACCATGCCCCATGTTTGTCTGGGGAATGGAGTGCGAACTGCTTTTGCAGGCCAGAGTTTTCTCCTCGTTCCTGATGAGCTCTGAACCTTCCTGTAGATTGACCACTTGAAGCACAGCCTCATGAAGGCTGAGGATGACTGCAAACTGGAGCGTAAGCACACCATGAAACTGAAGCATGCCATAGAGCAGCGTCCAAGCCACGAGGTGATGTGGGAGATCCAGCAGGAGAAGGAGTTGCTCTTGGCCAAGAATCAGGAGCTGGAGAACACTCTCCAGGTTGGTGGGGGTGGTTGGATATGAACTCCTGAGAAGTGATTATTCGTAGCAGCCAGGGCAGCGATGGGGCTGCACTGATGATTGTGTGGGTCAGCTGTGGCCTTGTTCTCCCAAGGACTGTGGGGAAGGAGTTAATACAGAGTTGAATGGTTGCTGTATCTGACTTTTTTCTTTGTCCAGCAGATTGCCAGGGAACAGAATTTGGAGAAGAGTCTCTCCAAGGAGACGCTGGAGAATGACTGTAGCCAGATGCTAGAAGAACGCCGAGAGCTGATGAACACCATTTACAGCCTTCGCAAGGAGCTGCAGCGAGCCGAGGTGCTCCAAGACAAAGTATGTGACACATCGCAAATTACTGCTGAGGGTCAGTGGGTACGACAGGGCAAGGGAGGA
>NW_010122004.1:20470-25457 GCF_000699245.1 Pterocles gutturalis
GGTACGACAGGCAGAGGAAGCACCTGTGATGTCTTGCCTGTGGAGCAGAGGAGCTGCTCAGCAGCAATCCTCACCGCTTCTACTCAAGTGTCTGTGTTATAGTTTGAAAAAGGCACGCTAATATTTTAGCATTCTGTGTCTGTGGCATGAAGTGTTACCTGTTAATGCTGCTGTTAATTAACAGTCCATGCCTCAGCTTGGAGGGTGGTGGGAGCTTTTCTCATGACAGTTGAACAACCTCCTGGTTGGCCTTGCCCCAGCTGGACAGTGTGGCTGAGCTGTGACACTGTGGGGAGGTCTGGCCATGGCGATCTGTGGCACCGAGCAGAAGGGGTGAGGGTCTAGCTCAGGCTCGCCCTACAAGCAGGGTGGTTTGGACCTTGTCTCGACAGTACACAGAGGAAAAAGAGATGCTTGAGCTACAGTGCACGTCTCTGAGGAAGGACTCCCAGATGTATAAAAAACGGATTGAAGCCGTCTTGCAGCAGATGGAGGAAGTGGCTTCGGAAAGAGACCAGGTGATGAAACACTGGAGCTGCTGTTCATCCCTGCTTCGCTGCTTGAAGTGAGGAGGTACTGTAACCCTGAAGGTACTGTTGTGTGACATGCCACATCACGTCGTTCCTTACGCCAGGCACTCCTGACCCGAGAACAGTTCTATATGCAATACTCCAAGAACCTGGTCGAGAGGGACGCTTACCGCAAGCAGATCCGGGAGCTGGGGGAGCGATGTGACGAAATGCAACTGCAGCTCTTCCAGAAGGAGAGTCAGTTACTGGCTACTGAAGCCAAGCTGAAGAGGTTGCAACTGGAGCTCCCCACACTGGTATGCCCGCGGGGCTGTCATCTGTATGATGGGTTGGGAAGCCGAGTGCAGGGCCAGAGCGTGGCTGTTCTGAGGCCGTTGCTCCTGACCATTTTGAATGCAGCAAGCAGTAGCCAGCTGCCTGGCTAACCATTTCTGTGCAAAAGCTGAGTTTAGAAAAATGAAAGACACAATGGTTCCTGTTACCTCACCTTAGTTCCAGGCATGGATAAGCTGGACTGATGCAAGCTGAGGCCACCTATGTTTTTGTTTGGAGCATTTGGATGAAATTGGTAGCAGGGTGTAAGGGTGATAAAGTTTCTGGAGCTAAGCTGGATACACAGGGGCTTTTCATTAGTGTGGCATCTTGTGTGTTTTCTTCAAGTGGTCAGACAGGAGGGTAGCAGGGAGGAAGTCCACACTTCTCTGTTCTCTGGAGCTTTCAGTCTCCTGTATGTTCCCTTACTGCCACTTCCTTGCTTGAGGAATGATTAATTTATACTGGTTTTATTTCAGACTTCTGACCTGGATGATACATCCTCCAGAGATTCCCAGGAAGTGAGTAGGGTGCCTTGTTTACCTTCTATTTTAAACTGGGATGGTTTCAAATTCCTCACTTGTGCTCAGTTCCCTCAGTAACAGTGGTTTTCAATCCACGGCTCAGGCTCATTTCAGTGATATCAAAAAGTACAGAGGCAGCAAAACAGACCAGTGACAGAATGTCCCTGTGTCCTGAGATCTCCAAGTGCAGGACACAGATACGGTGTTAGTCAGCAGGATTTGTTGAGTCTAAGCAAATCAGGGGAACTGAATTATTTTTAGTTGCTTCTAACTGTCTCTCTTGTGGGAGAACAGGCAAAAATAAGCCTTATCCTGGGGACATCCGTAGTAGAGTTTTCACTTGGTTCATAACTTCAGTGTGGAAGTGTGTGGAAGTGATTGTCACATTGTAGACCAAAAGTAAAAATGGGGCCAAAGGAACTGGATATATTCATGGAGGACAAATCCATGAGCAGATCCATAACTTCTGGCTCCTTTGCTGACAGCAAGATGCACTAGGGAAAGGTCGGTTCTACGCTTGTCCCATTTCTTATATTCCTCCATCTGTTTCTAGCTACTGTGTGAGACAGAGTAAGGGGCAGTTCTCATGTTCTTGCTTTGTTTCTGTCCCATAGCTTACTCTTCACGGTCAGCTGGATGAAGATACACAGCCGACTAAAAGTAAGGTTTTTCTTGGGAAAACGTAGAGTAGAATTCTTGGGAGGAAGATGGTCCAGTGTTTCAAAGGGATGGGAAAAGACATTCCTGGGGTTTATTTTTAGTGAAGAATAGGTAGTCTGACTGGGGACTCAGCTTGTGAGAGATGCTTCTCAGTGGGGATTACTCAGAAATAGGTACCCATAAATCACAACATTCTGCCATATCACCATCTTTCTCGCCTATAAAAAGGAGATCATGTCCCCATATGCTGGGAACAGCGGATGCTTGTAAAGCTTTTTTGAGAGAAAAAGCTCCATAGGCTTTCTTTTTACTGCATGGTCTCTGAAAGGTCTTTCCTACAGATGAATGACCTGGGAAAAGTGGTATCATTAAACCATCCTAGGACCTCAAGTCTCTTTTTTTTTTTTTTTTTTTTTGAGGTAATCTGTCTTCTGAGTTTGTCCAGGAAAAATCACCTGGTGCCTTTGAGAAATAGCTCCTGGGTGCATTTTTTCCCCCCACTCCTCTGCCTTTGTGGCAGAGCTCAGAACAGAACAAACATCCTTTCACTTCAGCTAGACCATGTGGCTCTCTCCAGGGACTTTTCCCTCCCCTCTTCCCTTTTACGTTGCAGACTGTTTTCACAAAAGCAGAACCATGTAGTTAATGCTGTCACTGGTTCTGTTTCTGTCGCATCCCCAGTGGAAGTGATTCAGCAGTGTGGAAAGGAATTAATAGGCTCCTCTAAGAACTTGAGCTTCTCTTTCAAAACATGTTGAGAAAGGAAGGAAACTAGCACAATTGAAGAAATTTTCTGTTCTGATCTCCTGGAAGATCTAAATGATCTTTTTTTTTGTTAATTGAGAATTATTCACAAAAGCTAAACAACACTGATCCAAAAATCCTTTTATTATTTTACCTCGTTCAGTTCAAAAACATATATCATGATACCCAATGCCTCCATAAGGAGTTTCACTAAAATATGGTCTGATGTTAAGTGCCTTGATAGCACAGCTTAGTTGTTGGGAAACAGGGACAAATTATGGTTAAAATAATGATTAACATGATTTCTTGTGGTGACCTCGCAACATGGGGTTTTTTTGGTTTTTTGGGTTTTTTTTTGGTTTTTTGTTTTGTTTTTTTTTTGATTTTTATTTTTTAATGATGCTAAGCAGAGGTGCTGCTTTGCAAAGGTTCATTTTGCTCCTGCGCAAGCAGAAACTAGAGAGCTGCTGTCTCCTTCTGAGCCTGATGGGGAACTTGGTCATCCCAAGCAAGATTCAGAGTTCAAGTAAAATGAGAAGTGACTTGTGCACTGATCACAGGACTGAATCCTGGACGTTTGGAGGCTTGGTTTCAGTTCTGCTGTTGACCCTGTGTAGTGCTGGGCAGCTGTTATGTTACAGCTATTGCTGTTCAACGAACTGGTAGAGGGAGAATTTACTTTCCAATGGCAACTATGACTAAAGCTGTGATTTTTCTTTCTCTTAGAAGATTGCCCTGAAGGACAAAGCCAGCCATTTAGCACTCGAGAGAGCAGTCTGCCTCCAGAGTCACCCAGTGTAAGAGAATCTTTGTGGGCTGCTCTTTACTACAACTGGGGTTTGTAATCTTTAATGTTCTTGTTAATGATGGATTTGCCAGGTTTGAGAAGCATGTAAGTAGCTACTGCTTTTCCAAAATCTGAGCACTTTGTGCAAAATTCACCCTCTAAAAAGGGTGAGCTCCGAACAGCAGAACACTTACGGTGGTTATTTCTCCATCTGTGCCTGGAAACTTCTTCTAATTACCTTCCAGCCTTCATCTCTGGATATAGATGCTTTCCAATTTAATTGTTTGCATTATTACTGCTGCTACAGGAAACAGAATCCCATATTTACAAATTGGAGAGAATAAAGATGGTAAAACTGTGTGAGAGAGATGTGTTACCATCCTACACACACAGTGGTGGACAGCCCAGAAATGAACATGCTGGACTTCATTCCGCAGGCACAAGGAGATGCAGGAAGCTAGCTGTACGCAGCGGACTGCTTTCCTGGATAAAAGTTTTGGTAGTGAACAGCTGTTCTTGGTTATCTGAAGGCATAGGTTCCCGGTTTTTTTCTCCTTCATTTATATGTAAAATTATTTATTGCACAAACAAGTCAGGGAGGAGAAATGACTAAGCTTATGTGGGTGGTCTGCAGCCTTTTACCCTGCAGAGACCGAGGCAGTGCATCGGTCTCAAAACTGGCCAGGTTTGCACTACCTGGTGCTAATATCGATGGGATCTCCAGAGGAATCCAGTTCGTATTTATTTGGATTTTTTTTCCAGTTCAAGGAATGTGGCTTAGCCAACGAGGAGCTGGCAGAAAAGGAGCGGAGGCGGATGAGGGACTGCTTTGAGCGCTACCGAAGGTCTGGACTGTAGTAAGCAGGACTAATGTAGACATCCCCCTGTGCCTTAACCCACAGCGTGTTGTATGTATTTCCTCTTTTCTGTCCATCCCCTGTCCCCAGGCTGGATTCCTGGAGGACACAAATTCAGTGCAGGTGACAGCCGGTCTTGTTTTCAGAAAACGAGCAATGCGCAGGGTCCCCAAGGACCGGCACCACGAGGCCGACTGGGAGAACACCACCGGCAGCGACGACACCGAGGGCTCCTGAGAGCGGGACAGACCTGCGAGGGGAACACCCGCCTGGCCTGGGGGCTGCCTGGGGCGGCCGTGCCCCCGTGTTTCTCCCCTGGTCCATCTCAACAACCATTAATCAAGAGTTAGCGGATCGGGACTCTTGTTTTTAGCTCTGCCGTCCCCTTGTCCATCTCTCTTAGAAATGCTGAGCTGTGGGAGGGCTGCAGTGTGGAAATAAACAGAATTAAACAGAATTCAGCCCCTGGGGCTGCTCTGTGCCTCCTGCAGGGAGCTGGGGAAGCCGCGGCCTGGCAGGGAGGAGGCGGCGGGTCCCACACCCCGAATGGGGACAGCTGCCCTCACCCGACAT
>NW_010122005.1:0-15624 GCF_000699245.1 Pterocles gutturalis
CAGGGAAGTGGTGGAGTCACCATCCCTGGAGGTGTTCAAGAAACGTGTAGATGTGGTGCTTAGGGACATGGTTTAGTGAGTTAGGTGGTGTGGGTTGACGGTTGAACTTGATGATCCTTTTTCTGACCTTAATGATTCTGTGATTCTATCATTACAAATGTGTGTCAAGTAGAACTTAATGTTTGACCACAGAAAAATACATATCTTTATACCCACTTGTGTTTAGCCTGTATGTCTTTCATGTGACCAAACAGAGATTTGCATAATAATACAAATATTAGAGTGTGTAATTAAAACAAAAAATATTGTCAGCTGGTTGAGACATGCAGGAATAAGTTCCTAAGCTGTTAGTACTCCCACAGAGTACGATTTTTAAAACTTGTTTTTTTTTTTTTCAGAATTCCTCATTGCTATTTTAGGTTTATTTTCTTGTCAGAGGTTTACAGAAAGCAACATTGGTACACCGTTTAACAGGTGTGGAGAGCGGAGGATTCTAAAGAGCAGCCTTCTAAGTTCTGAAGTGTAGAAATCAACCTGACTAAAATAAATTATTTATCAACCAGCACCAAAAAAGTCTTTCAAAGTTATGTTTTCTATGTGGCTTGTTTTTCAGTAGATTGCACCTTTCCAAACTCCACTTGAGGGTAAGAAAGTAATTAGCTGAGAGGCAGGAGAGCAGCAATTATTGACAGCAGTCCTCCATAAACATCCTGGGAATAGGAGAGCCAGGAGTGCACAGTACGAATGTTAAAAATACACATGGGCTTCCAGGGACTGCTAAAAAAAGATGTTACGGGGTTTAATGTGTTAGTTTTAGCATTACTAGAAAGTCAAATCTATGAAGTGGATAATTCCTCAGTGTATTAGTTGTGTGTCTTCATCACCAAAAGGGATTGTGAAAAATACGTTTTTGATCTCTGTTTTTACTTCCTTAGGCAAAACTTTACACAGATTTCTAATGTTATACTATTTTCCTGGAGTGTCTGATTTTTACAACACTGTGAATTATTGCTCTTATGTGTTTTACTGTAAGAGTTGCTAAGTATTTGTGGGAGCGTGTTCTTAAGTTACAATTATTACAAAAAAAGTTAATTTTTTTAAACTAACTTGAGACTTTCAGCTGCGACTGTTCCCTGACGTCTAATTTGATATTACATATTGTTGTCTCAAAATTTTTGTAAAGTTACAATAGAGAAAAGTGATCACTAATTTATGGCATCTTTTTCTTTATTAAAGAATTCAAGTATGCTAGTTAGGACCAAGGTTTTTATAAAAATTTTGGTTCTTACAGGAAGCAGTCTTTGTTTCCGTTTCTGTTGGTTGCTGGTTGCTGTGACAGAGGAAAAATTCTCAGGATCTGAGACTTCTCAGTCATGAGTTTCGCGTGAGAATGGTGTACTTTCAGCATCAGTTGTTGGTTACCTGTTACCTAGAAGAGCAGAGTTTTCTCAAACAAAGAGGCTGATGAGGGGAAAAAAAGAAAAAGTTGTACCATTGCCTGATTTGTTTATCCAAATTCATGTTTGGTCTGCTTGGTCCAAAAATGTAAATCTTCTGTTTTTAATTAACTTGCGTATTAGATCAGTGATCTGAAGTTCCCTTTGAGGTGCGAATTACAGGATCAGGTTCCTGAAACATAAAGGTCGTTTAAGTAAGAATCCCTCTCTGATGCTGGTGGGAGAAGGAGGGGGGTCCCCTTTCCCTCCAACTCCAGGGACCCACATGGATCAACTTGAATAGATTTCTGGGGCCTGATCATGGATCATGAGAGGTGCATGAGGTGCTTAAATCTGTGAGAAGGGGTAAGCAATTGCCCTCCCTCGTTAGCATCAAGTATGAGACAGATTCCAATTAGCTGTCAGTTTATGTCAAATCTCAGTCAGAGGTGCTTAAATTTCTGCCTGTGTTGTGGAAGTGAGATATTAACTTTTTGGGGGTTGTGTGTTCCACAGTCATCTAGTGAATTGAAATTAATTTTGTTTTCCTTTTTTATGATTCCCTTCATGCAGATTCTCCTCTGTATTCATTCAAGTACTTCTTTCCAACAGTCTTCCTTGTCTTTTTAATGACTGAGGCTCCTATTTATGTTCGTGTGGTGGCTTTTCTGCTTCGAAGCACAAAGATTTGTAAGGGTTTCTTTGGGGGTACTGGAGGGTAGGTAGTTAGTGGATCTAAGGTCCTAGAATTAGCATAGGCTACTCAAACTTGGTCTACTTCCAGCTGGGCTTTGGGAATGAATAATAAGAGCGAGAGAAATCTGCGAGCCTCTTTGGAGCAGAGCCGTGCTGCAGTGTGAGCTGCGGGACGGAGGTCACTCCCCAGCTGTTGCTCCTGTGCACGGGAGTCTCTAACCTGGTCCCTGTCTGTGGGTCTGGTGTGTCTGAATCTCACTGTAATAATCTCAGCTGCAGAGCAATTCTGTGCGCTGCACGACCTCAGAATAACCTGTACGTTCAGGCAGAGCTCACTGTTGTGTGCGTTGGTTTAATCACAGAAGTTTGCATCCCGTACTGGAGGGAGTTAATTTGTTTAGGTAGAATTGCTGGCCTCTATGTTTCATAATTCTTACGTTTCATAATTGAAAGGTAGGAAACCTGTATTTTAGCTAAAATATAAATTCTAGTCACTTCATTGTTAGATAATGAACGTCCAGAACAGCTAATCTAATATACTGTAGAGTCTGTGTTTAATTAAAGTAATGTTGCTTTTAGTATAATATGAAGCGCTCATAGGATTTTTAGTTTAGCCTTATTGTTTTTCATATAATATTAGCATGAATTTTGCTAATGGGCTTTACTGGTCCCCTAGAAATTGTGACATTTTATAGATGAGCTAGAGTGTATAAATGAATCAAAAGTTTTTCTTTTCAGAGACTCTAGTTCTTCATTAAGTGTAAAACCCATTGTTCAAAGGGAAATCAAGAGGGAATGACTGTTATTGCTTTGCTGATTTTTTGTGTATTAATGTAGGGGAAGTATTCGGAGAAGATTTGAAGGTGAAATAACTGCAAGTTCTTCTGTAGGCATATGGGAACTTACCTTGTAAGGAAACTTTAATTCTGTGTGGACTGGTAGTCAGCTGCAGCACTTAGAAGAAATTTTTTACTTTTGTTGGATTATTGCTAACACCATTTAGGGAGGGCATCCAGCATAACGCATCACTGGTAGTTCACTTGTCCCCAAAATACCGATGTGTGTGAATCCCTGCCAGCAGGAGGAGTGGTTGCAAGGTGTGTGCACTCGGCTGCAAAAGTACCATATAAGTAAGAAACACTGTTTTTCTGGGGGGCCATTGCCTGAATGGTTGAAGTGCTCTTATAAGGAAAGCTAACAGGATGTTATTAGAATTACAGAACCAGTTTCTGAGAAGAGTTAATTTTAAGGGATGTGACAAACTGAATTAACAGGTAAGTTTTGTGTTCAGCCAAGAATCTGCTCCATGTCTTGAAAATTGTTGTGCACTGTCCTGTACTGCTTGGTTCTCTCACTCTATAATCAGTGTAAGGACTTAATTACTGAGTGAAAGTCTTATTCTAGGTCTAGCTCAAGGTATAGGGAGGAAAAGAAAGAATTATGACCATTTCCCTTTCGTGTACTGGTTGATATTTTACTTAACGCAGAAGTTGCAAAATTTGCACATTCCACGAAAGAGACTTTTAGAAGTTACTGAGAACTAATAAGGAGCTGAGGTTTGCTAAGAAAAAAGAAAGCTTGTTCAGAATATGAAAAGTGTATCAATCTGTGTTTCTGGAGAAGGTGGGGGTTTAGTGGTGATTTTCATGATTTGAGGTAACTTTGAACAAATAATTCAATTTTTTTGCTGTCTGAAATCTGGTAACTTCTGTATTGGCAAGTTTTACCATTTATTTCACCTTTGACTGAAATGAAATTGTTACACAGAAAGCCTCAGCTGTCATGAAAAAAGAAGAAAGAGGGCAAGCGACCATACTGGTAAAAGTCACTAAATAAAACAGACATTATTTGAGGTGTGCTTCAGCCTACTTAATAGTTTTGTGGACGTATCTGGCTTTCTGCAATTACCAGTTGCTACAGCTGTTTCTGGTACCAGTGTGCAGATGTCATTAAGAGATTTTCATAAAACTTAAGGATTTCAGTTTTTTTCAATAGGAAATATGTGCTGCAGGCAATTTTTTTTTCCCTAGTCTTTTGCAGTCCTCAGTACCATGGCCAAGAGCTAAAACCAAACTTTCAAATTTTGTAGGTTGTTTTGTATCCATCTCCTTTGTTGGTTGATTTCTTTGTCCTTCTTTTGTTTTGCTGGATTTTTTCAAGGTGTGTGTTTCTGTTGTATAGCTGCATGATTGGTTGCCCATCGTTTTTCAGAATCTTCTGACAGACTCCCAGACTCTTCTGCTCAGGTTTGAGAGAGCAACATGAAAGGATCACAAAATGCGCTGTTAGGACAACAGACCTTCTTAATGTTCTTAACCACTTTTGCAAGACTGGAAAACCCAATCTTTCTGAATTATTCCACTAGAAAGTATTAGGTTCCAGTCATCAATTACTCTTACAATTTTATATGAGAAAGTAGAAATATAGTCTGAAGGATGTTCTTGCTATGAAAAATAGTGGAAATACAGTGGGCATGGGTGGAGGAACAGGAAGAAAAGTGTTAACTTTGCAGGATAGCAGTTGGCCTGTTTTGATATCATTATGTGCTAGTAGTAAATCATAACACATCTGTAGAGAAAGGCAGGACCACCCAAAACCTCCCTTTGAAACAGAATGTCAAGCCTCTTCTGTCCCAGTTGATGTTTAAGCAGCCTCTGCATCCTTTAGGTGGTGAGGTAGTGGGTTGAGCAATGATTTTGAAGACAGTCACACTTATAGCTTACAGGAGTTTTCCTGCTATATAATCTTTTGTTTCATTTCTCCCTACAGGAATGGGGCAGTTGTTTCAGAAGTCAATAGGCTGGTTGAATAATTGCAGTTTACCAGAATCTGTATTCTCAAACACCCGAGATATGGCAGGTGTTCAACATGAGTAGAGTATCTGAGCACCCTACACTATTTTCTTCAGCAAACAGTATTGCCTGTTAATATACCCTTTATGTATATTCTTATTTATTAATTACTATCTGGAAAAGTATTCTCTGCAGACATTCACCTCTTGCTGTTGATTGGTGATCCCTTTTCTGTCTTGTAGCCCTTTTGGAGTCTTTCTGTGGAGGAGAGGGACATGTCTGAAGACTGCTGATTCTTTTTGGCCACACATCAAATAAGTGTGATTTATTTCAGGAATTACCTCATTTGTAGAATGCAAAGTGATAGAGTACTGTCCTTATATGTGACTTTTCATAGCACAGGTTTTGAAGCGTTTTCTTCGAGCTGTCAAATGTTACGCTATAATAATGAGACTCTGCTGTGCTATTGGCATTCTTGCTGTGTCACCATTGCTGCCTGGTTTAATTAATAAAGTATTTTGAGTGGTAATTGGAACACAATACACTAGCATCAAGTATTATTTCTAAAGATGAAAGCCTTCTTGTTAAAAATGAAATGTTTATGACCGCATCTTAGGTTAGAAATATCAATTCTAATAAGTCAATCAGATTTTTATTTTTTAGCTACATTTTTTATATACCTGTAGTAAAGTACTTCTAAATGTATATCAGAGTATTTTGTTAGTCAGTAATTGTGCATTAAGATGACAACAGTGTATTATGCAACTCTGAAGTTAGTTTTTATAATATTTAGAAAACTAAAGCATGTTAATAATTTCAGTCAAGAATTCAAAATGAGATTATCTTTAGATACCAGATCATGTGCTTTTTAGTTTTTAATTCTTCTGGTATAGCACACTTACTAAAGACACACTAAGCAGTTGAAATGAGCTGGGGGTGCTATGATTGATGCTTTTCTGTAAATTCTTTCCTTTATCTGTGGAAAAAATGGAGATAGGGAAGCAAATAAGAAAAGGAGGTCAGGAAGAAGGTAATGGGGAAGGCTGAAGTTGTTACATGCTGACACGGAGAATATATTGCTTTCTTTGTTGCAGAGTTCCTAAAAGTTGTTTTGCTTTGTTTTTTTCATGTGCTGAACTTGGAGTGCCTGGACACTGATTTGCACCAGTGCCACAGTGTTCATTGTTCCAGAAAATGTACATCCATAAAACATGGAGACTTTAATTCATCACAGTACTTCTGAAACAATAAGACGTGGTGAAAAATTAGTTACTGATTGCCTATTTGCTAATACTCATTAGGAGGTAAATTTAAAAGAATAAATTTGAATGAGCCTTTAAGAGATTAACTTTAAGATGCCATCAAAGTGCTCTTAGGTACCTCATTATTTTAACAGGAATATCCTGTAGTACAGCAGTATGACTGCTACTAATTTTTTCTGCCATAATGCCTTCAGCTAACTTTCCTCATGGATTTTTTTTAATATGTTAGTATTATAGATATAAAATGAGTAATGTAATTTTTTATGCTCTTGGCTATGCTAAACTATGAAGTTTTATTGCAAGTAACGATAAGTATCATTCTCTTACTAGTACACCCAATAGAATGAATTTTAAAAACTTCTTGCCGACAATTCAAAGGCTTATTTCTTTTAAATAGGAGACCTTGCTTTGATTGCAAATTGAGGAAGATGTCTGCATTTCAGTTGTGTCGCATTTTATCTGGTAAAGCTATTAAAGAATTCTTTGTCATGAGTAGAGAATGTCACAAGTAAATGAAAAGGTGCAGAGAACTCATAAAGGCAGCTGTAGAAATCTGTTTGGTTTAGATAATCATGTTCCACTACTGTTGTATAGATCCATGGTAGTCATCTGTGGTATGATCCCAGGAGATTTGGACTGTGCAGTCTACTTTATCAAAAGGACCCAGTAGTCTCTGAAGTAGGTTGACTACTGAGTACCGTCCAGCTCTACCCTTTATTTCTGTTTTCCCAGGCAAAATACCAAATTTTCTGTTATAACTCTGGATTACTGTAATTGACAAAGCCTGTCCAGCATTATTCTCCTGTTCCGTAACATTCTCTTTTCCTTAGAAGTAGACTGTTTTGGTTTTGGGTTTTTTTGTTCTGTTTTGTTTTGTTTTGTTTTTTCACTATTTATGAGTTCTGCATTCCTCTGCATAATTTAGATTGTGAGTATTTAAATTATGGTTTAAATTTGCTGTTATGTGAATGTGCAGTATTATGGTCATAACTGTAACACCTCACTCATATATTACTTCTTTTAGGATAAAGATATTTAGTTGTTACACCCATCTTCTAGTCAAACCCTTAGCAATTCAAACAGTGCATTATATGCTTGTCTTCCATAACTCCTGTTTGTTTTTTTATTTTCTAAAAGATTTTGTTTGTTTCCAGAACTGCTTAGAAGGAAGACTGTGTTGCAGTTTTGCTAGTGTTTCTGTTTTCTCACGTGTTAAAGCACAATGCTGCATCTTCTACTGCCAAGAAGAGTGCTGCTTTAAGTAAAATTATTAATTTGCCTGAGGTGATGTTTGCAGTATCAAATCATGGTATATGTCTCTACTTTTATGTTAAATGGGAAAATTATCAAATGTAGACAAAATGTTCCCTATAAAAAAGGATGGGGGGATTTAATCTGTTGTTATTTTCTACATTTAGGATCAAGAAGAATATTTAAGTGAATAGAGCTTATATGGAACATAAATGTGGGCCCTAAATTGGTCTGGATGGTAATTGAACGTATTAGACTATAAACAAGAAAGTTGTATAAGACATAAAGTGGTCTCAGTGTTTAGTCACTGGCAAATTTGGTGCTTAAACAGCTGCAGACTAATTATTTTGTTGTACGTGGAAGCGTATGGAGCCTCTAAAACTTGAATATGGAGTTAGCACTTTTAGGATCGAGCATGTTTTCAGAGAGACATGAAAGAAGTCAACATCAGAACCAGCAACTTGTTACAGAGCGATTGAATAAAAGGCCTTGTATTTTGCTAGAAATTTTAAGAGTGGGGCAAGGGGAACAGAGGTTAATTTATTTTGGCAAAAAATCACATATGAAAACTATGAAGTGAGATGGAGGTACATGCACTGTATGTATTTTGGGGGAGGTTTGGTAGTATTGAAAGCTTGATCAATCTTTCAACCATGTTTAGGGCCACCCACTTCCTGGGTGACGATGCTCAGGCCATGGTGTCTGTGCTGCCTTGCCATGAAACACCGTCAGCACAATAGACAGCCTGGGAGGACTGCACTCTGCTTTTTTTCACCGAGTAACTTCAGAGGATGGTTTTGGGTGACATCCCCTCTTCCCTCAACAGTGGCTCAGAAGTCAGACTGCTTTTAAAAGAATTAAAGGGTAAACAGTGACAACAGAGTGATGAGAAAGCATCTGTTCATAGTTGCCCCATAAGCTGTTCCTCTCTTTTGCTAAAACATTGGGCTGCTTGAGGCCAGTGACCCTTCCTCATCCTGCCAGTTGCAGCTCCTCCATCATTTTCCAGATCATGCTAAAGGATGTAACAATATTAATACACATAATTCTGAAAAAGCAAATTTTCTATGATTATATTGTTGCTTTTAGATATTGTATAATTTAGGGGAAATTGTATTTTTCTGCCAAGTTATGGCAGAAGTGCTACAGAGCAGCACTGCAAAGCAACAGTGCATATGGGTTTAGCTACTCTGCTCATGGAGACTAGTTTCCTGTCTCATCTCTTTTATGCCCTCTAAATGATTAAAAAAATTTACATCTATTTACATGTTTTTTACAGGAATCTATTCTGGAGAAACCATCTAAAAAGCTACACTCAAAGATGCATTGTGAACTATTTCTTAAATATTGTTATTCGCCAAGATTGGTTTATTAGAAAATATTCTAGAATACATTTCCTGTCAAGGAATCCTTCTCCTTTTTCTTAAAGTAAAATTTTACTCATATTTCAATTCCTCACCTTTCTATTTATTTTCACTGCAAACTTTACTCCAAATTTCATTTTACTACAAATTACTAAAAATAGTCATCATGACTTCTCCGTGAATTTTCTGAAAACGACCCTCCCAAGCCAGGTGTTTTTGGTATGGGGGTGGAAGGCTGGTCATGAATTCTGTGTCCTGCTGCTTCCCCAGGTGTACCACCCTGCTACATCTTTATCTCTTTTCCCTCATTCCTGCCCATTTGGGAACAGAGAAGAGCAAACCGAGTTCATGTTTCCCCTATTAGAGGATATGCATGAAGTGCATGGTTGAGGTGAGGATTCCTGCCACAATACCTCTGTTCACATCATCTTCAGTAAAGTTCCTCTAAACCACTCAAGAGTCGCTTTTTCAGAGAATATATTTATTTCACTATACCACACAAAGGATCTGCTTGATTGCAAACTCTCTGGGTCCAAGGATTAACCTATTTGCTAGGTCAACCTTTTTCACCCATGAGAAATAAATGAGAAAAGCACAGGAACTCAATATGATGAATCTGGGAATGTAGATAGTCTTGAGCTAGTTATGTGTCTCCATACTAGGTGTATTTTTGTGCCTGTTTGGTACTGCACTGTTCAAGGTGAAGTGTCCTGTGATGAACCTAAGTTGACAGTAATGTATAATGCTAGCTGAGCATCCGTACTGAAAGCCGGTGGCTTTTCTGAGCTCTTTCACTTAGCGTTAATGGAAGAAATAGATCTAACATAATAAAGGATATTTTTTCATTTCCTTTTTTTTTTCTATTTTAACAACAAAGCTTATTAGACAATTAATTGTGTCGTATGGCTGCTGTTGAGGAAGACTCTATTAGATGCTCCTAGGAGAGAACACCTTGAAGGCATCTATGGATATACAATGGGAAGGAAAGATGTGATAATGAAAGCAGGCTTTCCTGAGGTCAGTCTTTATGGGTCAACCTTGAAAATCTCAGCGAGGTTTTTAGTTTAATCAGCACAAGGTGATATGAAAGAGCACATAATTGAGATGGGGGGGGATTGAAGGAATTTATATGGAAACTGAGGTAAAAACCAATTGCCTACTTTTGTTTGAAGGGAGAAGAATCAGGTGAGGAGCTAATATTCAGCTTTGATGTTCTTATACTTGAGGTTGTGTTTTGTATGGTTGTGTCTGTTTTCTGTTGAAAAATGAAGCCAGAAAAATAAATCAAGAAGGCTTCTGGACTGTCTCAGGGAGTAGGAAAGTGCAAAAAGGAGATGAGGAGTTTGGGTACTGTGCCAGGAGATAATTGGTGAAAAGCTTTACCAGGAGAGGAGTAAAAGAGATGGTGGCCACCACAGGAGTTGATTTATGTTGTGTCCCTTTGAAACCAAGACCTTGATAAATAAAGCGTTTTGGGGGGCTTGCTTTTCTTAGGAGCACCTTAGAAGTCCCTTCTCTCTGAGCAGTTCCTGAACTACTAACAAGGAACCAAGGAACAGACGAGCTTGTGTTTGCTTGTGGGGGATGGGAACAGATACGAATGTTCTCTAAAGGAATGCTTTGCTGTTTTGAGCTGTACGTGTGTTTGGGAAAAGTTGTTTTTTTTCTTTGCTGGTTTGGTTTTCCTTCCTCAGTGATCTTCTGAAGGAAGCGTTAGTTGATGTTTCAGTTGGATAAATGGTCTTGAATGTGTCTATTGCTTAGTGGTTCATTGCGTTTTCAAGTGTTTTGCATCACATCAAGTGTACGAATGAATGGTGTGTTCAAGCACAGCTAATGATATTACTCGGAGAAAGCTGATGATTAGAAGACTGACTTTTCTGAAAAAAATTGAGGTTACTTATTTACAGAATATTGACAGTGCACATAATTTATTAGTTTTGATTATTTTGCAAATATAATAGTGCTGTTTTGCTTTTTTTTTCCCTGTCCACAGTATTGCACTTGGTGTTTTTTTGTTCTCTTTTTAGGTGGTGAATGTGTGTTGAGTTTGTATAAACGTGAAACATATTAAATTTTGGAGAGAGTGAGAGAATGAGAGAGAAAATAATTAGGTTCCCTAACACATCACTGTCATTTTGAAAGGTAACTTACACTTCCTGAAGTCATCCCTCCTTTAAAAAAAAAAAAAAAAAAGGCAGATAAAGCAACCATCAAAAACACTTAAGATGAAAGGTGTAGCTGAATCTGTAAAAGTAATGCAGGACCTTCCAATGTGATCTTTCTGAAGAGACATGATACTGTAGACAAGGGCTCAAAAATCAGTTCAAGCCAAAATAAAATTTTGAAAGTTTCTCTTAAGAGGAACAGGACACAAAACCCATCTCCACAGCCTCATCTCTGCTGGTGGGAGAGGACAGAATTTCCTGTCTGGTTGAAACTCTGAACTAGTCGGTTTTCTGTGTATCTGGAGGTGTGCAGCTGAAAAAGAAGTTCAGTTCTGGGATGCCAGTTACATTTCCAAATGCATTCATGTATCTGACTTTTTGGTGTTGTTTTCATTTGCTGCCCTCCTCTTTGCCTGTAGTGGGACAGCTTTTCTTTTGGCCTTATTCTTTTACTTCGTCTTACCTTGGTGAGTCCTGAAGCAAGGATTTCGTTCCCAAGGATGCTGCGTAGGTGTGCTGAAAGCACTCTGGAATTGTGACCATTGACATTTGAATATTTATGGAGGATGTATTTTAAATTTCATTTTAGTGTATAATCCTGAAGATACCAGTGCTGAAAGAAAACAGGTGAGGTTGGTGTGTTATAAGCCAGATACTGAAAAAATTGAGTGCCCGATTATTTTGGTGCTGTCAGTATTCTTTTTCTTCACTGACTTGAAATTGCCTCTCTGTATGATTCACTTTTTATTCTAACTTGTGCTGTTATGCTGCGTACAAATTGTGCCAGATTGTCAGTTTTATAAGTGAATCCCTAATGAATATAAAACTGTACCTACTCTACCATGTGAATTTGATGGATTAGCAGTACAATTTACCAGGTAAGCTTATTTCTGAAGAAGTTATACAGGTTTCTATACAGCATAAATGAGCTACAGAGACTTCATGTTTTCATTACAAATGCAATTCAATTTATACTTTTGGAATAATCAGCAGTAAATGTAAGAGATTTTTCTGACAGTCTTGCTTAAATAATGTATTCTGCCTTTTATGCTTAACTAATTATCTTGTTACAGTCTATGAAATCAGAATTCTTAATAAGAAAATAAAAGAAAACATTTTTTTTTAAGCCTTAATTTTTTTTTTTAATTCTTACGCCACTTTGACCTTTTTATGTTTAAGTACTTATTTGGTAAATATTGAAGTTGGCTGGAAAGGTATGGGCAATGAAGACAGGGAAGAAATAAATGTTATAGAAAATTGCTCACTATCTTTTTTCATTAGTACTTCAAATAAAGGCTAAAATTTAAATGCCTGTTTTTTAAGTTTCTTCAGCCACTTGTGTCCTTCCAAAGGCTCTCTCTCCTGCAGTGTCCTCTCAATCAAAAGGATTAATTTAACTATATACTTCAAAGGTTGCTTTATTGTTTTAAACGGAGCTGTAATCTCAGCACAGTTTAACTGATCTGTAAAGTTAATCCACATAAAAATACAATAATAATATCACATTCTAAAATTAGTGATGGCATTATTTTAATGTTTGAATTATGAATATTCTAGTTGTTGGTTCATGCTCTTGACTGATTCAAACTTCCACGATGGTTTTAAATCTCACTGGTTATTTTTTTCTCAAATGAATTTATTGTGCCTAATTCAAATTTTGAGGTCACTGTTACTTGTAGTACCAAGACTAAGTGCTAGAGAGCATACATTGTAATTGTCAATAGCAGTACATTTTGATCTGATTTTTTTTTTCATTGAGCTACCTGTAATATATTGAATTGGGGGCTATTTAATGTCATTCTCACATGAGAAATTTATATTTTTAGTGGCAGCTAATTAATAGATGTGAAGAGCTGAGCCTCTGCTTCAGTGAGTAATTACCTCCTCTTGATACTTACGTTATTTTAAATTTGGCTTATAAAAAGAGTAATTTGTGGCTTTCAGCAGAAGCGTGGCTGTCCCTGGAGGCGGGAGCTGCTCATCCGAGAGGAGCTGAGTGCCACTGCATTAGCTGCTGCTGGTGGTGACACCCTGGGTACAATGAAATGCATGCGTGTATTTTTGGACTGGCTTTTGTCAGGAGCACAGCTGATCTCTTTGTCGGTGCTGGGGTGCCCACTCCCCTCCTCCCCAGGGTCTCAATGCCATACAGCTGGCTTTCTGCCACCCAGGGATTTCTGCTTGTGGGGAATCCTCTCCTGTCAGAGCTGATGGGTTTCCAGTTGCTTTGCAGTGCTGCAGCATTGCAGAGCGAATAGGTCAGAGCCAGAGAACATAAGGATTTACTAGTGTCAGATGTTACGATTTGGCTGGAAAGTTACTGCACGACCGTGACTGTACCCTTCGCTGTGTGCAGAAAGAGGCAAAGGTAAAGGAACTATTTCTGACATCTGCCGTTCCCATAGTTCCCGTTTTGGCCATTTATTTAAGCAGTGTTCACCAGTTGTTGTATTAGTAAAGTTTAAACAATTTCTGAGATAACTTGCAGTTTAATATAATTTTAATAATGAGTAAGTATATACATAAAAGAGAGTAATTCAGAAGAAATTCATTACTGTATAGCTTTTGTGTGTCACTTTCTAGTGGATGTGCTATTAAGGTACAATGTAGGAGCAAACAGCCCTTTAATATTTAATACACAACTACTTTATTTCTTTCTGCGCTTATTTGCCAGCATCAGTGTGTTCTGCTTGCTTCCTGCTGCTTCATGGGTAGTTTATGCACTTTCTGTATCCAGCTAGAGTTTATTTCACAAAGTCTTCTTTTGTGAAATGCAGGTTTTAAGGATTGAATATTTATTTTTCTGATTATGAAATTAAGATTATTAAATGCTGTATTAAATTAGTTTTGGATAATAGAAACAATGCTGTGACCAGAAAAGAATAGATAGTTCAGGAAAAACTGTACGGTGAGGATTTCGTAACACTGGACTGAATGTACTTGAGTTTCATTGAGTGGAACTGTGAATGGCAATAACTTGAACACTTTAAAGGTGTTTGCTCAAAAACATTTCAATAAAATGGTCAAGTAACTTGTACTGGAGCATACTTCTCAGAGTTTCTGCAGGCATCTGTGGCTCATGAGGATGGTACCACGTCGGAGTATTTATAAACAGTTTCTGCAGGAGGGGTTTGGAAGCATCCTGTGTCAGTGTTATTCATGGCCCTTACTGTACCTGGCAGCAAAATTAAAGCTGTGTGAGGTTCCTTCTTCTACTGAGACAGAGGTGAGGCAGGCCGGAAGCTGCGTGCCGGCTACTTACTGAGTTAAATGTGAATAACGCTACCATTTTGTATTTATGGCATGCTTCTGCTTTATATCTAGTAAGAGGCCTCAGGCACCAAAGCAGTGATGGAGGATTTTGGTGTGGGTAGGGAAAATTCTCTCCTTTCCTCGCTTCAGAAGAAAACTTCCAGTTTGGAGGGTGAAAGCGTGTTCAATGGCTTGTGTCACTTGCCAGAGGGGTGTGGCACTCTGTGCAGCTTGGCATTTTGGCAGCAGTGGTGAATACAGGCAGTCTCTGTAGTTTGAAAGTTGTTACAGACTTCAGTAAAATAGTTAAATGTTGACGTTTGTGTTTCAGTAGAGCAGAATTAACGTTCTTACAGGACTTCTGGCATGGCTTCTTATGGCATGGTCCTCTGTTGACCTTTTTGGCCTTGGCGTGCAGGCAGTTTTCTTTGTAGAAAACTACCCCAACTGAAATTATGTTATAGTATAGGTCCTCTGTGTGCATGTTTTGACATGATTTGTTAAACTGGCACTATACTTAAGCTGCAAATAATAGTTGAGCACTCTAAGTGTCTTGACCAATAGTTTAATAGCCTTTGCTGGAATATCTAAGATCAGGACGTTGACCGAAGTCGGTCCTAGGATGAGTGGAGGAAGTACAGCGTGTGGGTGAAGCAAAGCAGTAATTGTGAATTATGATGATCTCTCCTCATGGTTTTTCATAGAGGCTTAAAATAACTGCATTAAATGCAGTGTGGGTAGGAAGAGAAGCATAGTAATGATTTAAGAGTTGCTTCATGAGAAGATTTTCTCCTGCTGAGCAACTTTGAAGAGTATTCTCTCTGGTGGGTACTGACAGGCACGTATGAGTTAGCATTTGCTATCTGGTACAAGAAACCCCCATAATTTGTTTCACTGAGATTTTAGTCATGATTTCTTATCATAGATATATAGGAAAATGATGGAGGAAATAAATGGAATTTGTGGAAAGCTATTGGAAACAGAAAACTTTTTGTTTGTTTGTTTCCTGGAACATCTTGATGATCCTTGAGGTCTTTTCCAACCCTAATGATTCTGTGATCTTGAATGTAATACACTGCTTGATCATTTACTATCCTGTATGTCTGTTAAGAGAACAAGGGAGCATCAGAGCATGTGAGGAGCTGTGAGGTTTAGATGGATTTCATGCATTACCAGAGATGTCAAATGACCAGATGAATGTTTCTGGACTAAAATGAGCTTAGCCAGGAAGTACTGTGCATTCATTTTTTGAGAAACCCTAAGACATGGTTTAGTGAGATAGGTGGTGTGGGTTGGTGGTTGGACTTAATGATCCTTGAGGTCTTTTCCAACCTTAATGATTCTATGATTCTGTGCTCCTCTACAATAATGGACTGTTTCAAAGACAAATTCTGCTTACCTTT
>NW_010122005.1:15655-22850 GCF_000699245.1 Pterocles gutturalis
TTCTTTTTTTTTTTTTTTTTTTTTTTTTTTAATTTAAGATTGTTTGCAGACTCTTATATCATACAGGAGAAAATATTATTTAAAGCAATTATGAAAATAAGTAAAATTTCTTTATAATATAATTGATTTCTTCTTCTTACCTGCTGGTTGGATTCAAGAATACACTACAAAGAGTGCTTTTTCTTAATTCTTATAAACTTTTCTAAAGCTAAAGGAAGTGTTTCTGTTGATAGAAGTTCCTTCTGTTGATAGAAGGAAATCAGGAAAAGAGTATGAAGGAATTGAGCAGCTACAGATTAGACATATTAAGACTGTTATTATTAATCTTCATTCTTAACAGGTAGAAAAGTGGCTAGAAAGCTAGCAGCAAAGATCTGACATACTTTACAATTGTCTGAACTAAGCATGGTAAATGTGAGGCTCCAGAACCTTGCAGAGGCTTATGAGGTGATATTATAGAGCTGACAGTGTAAGACAGAGATACAAGTGAATTAACATGAATGACTTATCCAGTGACAGGGGAAAAAAAGTTAAAAAGCACAGAACTACAGTCTCTCCATTATGCTTGGTTCTGCAATTTGGAGACATAATTAAAACATGTTGGGATGTAGCTTCCTGAAGAATCTCATGTTTTAGGCAAGATGTAACGGATGAAATCAACAGATCAACCACAGTGATAAAGCAGTTGAGCTGTGAGACGCCAAGGTCAAGAACTGTGTGGTGCCACTTGATGATTATCATAGCAGGTGGATTATGTGTGTATGTATATATGCACTTATGAATTCATATGCATAAATTAAATTTACACTTCAGTTTGTCTCAGAACATATTTTTAAGACTACTTTCAGAAATTTTTGGTGTATAAGTTTGTGGCTTTATTTGCATATTCTTGCTTGTTCTAATACAATTGTCTTATGAAATCTTGATGTACAATTACATACTTCTGACATTCAGCTTTCTTTCTCTTAATTTTAGCTGCACATGAAGAAAAGACCCCTGAATAACAAGTTACAAAGTTTAACAGCCACAATGCATCCTTTTTTTTTAATACTGCAGACTTGAAAATATGTTTGAGTATTGTTTGACTGACAAAACATTCTGGTGATTTAAATGGCAACAGCATTTCAGTGATTCACTTTGTTTTTTATAGATACATTTGTACTTTACGAAAGAGATTTAGAGGCCTAGTAGAGGGCAGTCCTCCTCTGATACATCTGATTTCTTTGTTTTTCACTTCAGATGTCTGTTTTCAGAGAAATTATTCTGCATTTCTTGATACATAGGAGAAAAAGACTAGACTTCTTAAAGGAGGGAATGGAAAGAAGCATTAGAGATGTGAAAGCAAAAATTTGTACGGTATTTCCCAAACTCTGTAGCACATTTTATCACAAGTATGAAAAGGATTATAAAGGTTCAGATACTTGTAATATATGTCTTATTTCCTTGGCAGACATCTGAGACTCCTGGATAGCACTCCAAAATAGCTGTCTCAGGGATAGCATTGGTAATGACTTTTATTCCCTAAGAGGAAGTCAGTGCATGGTAATAAATTAAGATTTCACTAATGTGTAATAGTGGTGAGGGATGTTGAGCTCTAATTGCTGAGATAACTGTTGTTTCTGAGTGCTCTGCAGAGTGAAATCTGTGCAAAATATATCTGGGCTATGAACTCTCGTTTGCTAAGAGATTTAGGCAGGTAGATTCTTTCTTCCACATGCAGGCTGTGGCTTCTGTTTTTACGTGGAACTTTCTGCAGAGTTGGACATTTGCTGAAAGGGGAGAGCAAGCATCTACAGTGTACTAAGATGATTGTATCCACAGAACCGCAACATTTTATGAAATAAATGAATTGCTATTCATGTGTTAGCTGTTTTCATCCATACAAAATGGAGCTGTGGCGTAGTTTGGTGTGCTTTATTTAAGTTGTCTGCTGTGTGTACTCACTACATCTGTGAGGCAAACTGTCGAATCCATGTTAAGCTTCTGTTACTGTAAGTCTAAGGGACAGAGATTAATTTTCCAAATTATCTTTTTCTCTGCTTAGAAATTTTACCATCTTCTAATCAAATGAAATGAGAATACACAGGTAGTATTGAGACAGATACTAATCTTTCAGGACCAAAGCTTGTGTTGTTTATAATGTATATAATAATAGGAGACCAGGAAAAATATGTCAGCTTTGGTGGAAATGGGTCACAATAAATGTGTGTGTGTGCACATAAATATGTGTTTGTTTGAAATGAGAAATCTTTTAAAAGTATTACTTTAAAAGTGCATTGTATAATTCTTACAAACAAATGCTTGGTCCCTTTTTTTTCTGTGCGTGATGCTATTTCAATATTTACATTAGCAGGTGAATTCCAAATTCAGTCCTTGGGTGACAGACTAAATAACAGACACTAACCTGTTTTGTTTAAGTGAGTCTGCATCCTGTGAGCATTGTAGAAAGATGGAACTAAAATGTTTCCTTTTAAAATCTCCTATTATTGAGAGTTAATTATATTCCAGATGAAGGAATAGAGAACAAAAGCAATTTGTTGAGTAGCATTTGGGAAGCCAGTACGTGGCTTGCCTGTTTCCACTGTAATCTAAGACTGCTGTTCCATGTAACAGACTACTGTGAATCTCCTGGATTTTAGCAGTACCTTTCTTGCCCCGCCTCTCCCATACTTTAGGCGGCCTTATGTTTTGCCAGTCGATGGGGATAGCACAAAGGACACAGGCACTAAATAAAAAAAAAAAAGTAAACTTATTTTTACTTATGTTTAAAGTGATAAAATAATGAGGAAAATAATACAGTGAAAATAAAGCAAGATAAGGGAAAGAAGCAAAATAATAAGCGAACTACTATAGCAAGCAGAAGGTAACATAATGCACCTAATCATTACTACATAGAGTTAGCGATAGTGATTAAGAAGGATACATCACCAATTGACCAATTGCCCTAATAATACGTTACCATCATCCAGACCCGCAGTCGCTGGGGAGCCCGTTTACAGCGAAGGATTTGGAGAACCCTTCCCGGCAAATGGGATGCAATCCACTGTACAGATGAGGCTTCCAATTTTCCCTGCAATTGGTCCCTGCTTTTATACAGTTAAATAAACAACTTTCTATCTTAAGCTGTGAAAAACATCTGGTGTAGTTTTTTTTCCTTGTTAACTTTTTCCCATGCTTGGATAGAACCCGAGAAAAAGTTAAGAAGAAGTAAAGGTATCTGGTTATCTTTGATTATGCGTCTCTAAACAAAGCCCGTCACCGCCCTGCTACATTCTGTCACATAGAGGTCTGTTTGAAGGTTTGAGATAGGTTTATCTCTTTTTGGCAGGTGGGGCTACTGTTAACACAACTATTACTTTACAGCAAGTGTTACCAGCAATGCTCTGTAAGCGTTACAACAAAAGCTTTTCTAAATTGGCATATATTCACAAGGTAATACATTGCATATGTGATCAACATCATACATATCAGTTATATTGTTAGGTTGTGAGGTTCATGTAGAGGTCAACTTTGGTTCAG
Source organism: Pterocles gutturalis (assembly GCF_000699245.1). NCBI lineage: Eukaryota > Metazoa > Chordata > Aves > Pterocliformes > Pteroclidae > Pterocles > Pterocles gutturalis. Next base: position 19,175 of record NW_010122005.1, read on the forward strand.
GGCCTCACTGCTCAGGCCCTAGTATTTCACCTTAATACAGACAACTCAAATTTCTTCTGGAAGCCTTTGTTCGCCTTTGAAAACTATTTTGGTCAGGGAGTGATGCAGATGTATTGGTTGATTGTCACTGGGAACAGATGCATCACTTAAACTGTATTTCTAAAGAATATTATATATACAATCCTTCTCTGCTTAGTCACTTAGGATATAAAAGTCATATCACTTCAATGAAAGGTGTAGCAGTTCATGAACAAACTTTTGAAACACATTGAAAGTTTTAATGTACAGTGCAAAATTTCAGTTTCCTTTTATGAAAGAGCACTCATTTCTGGATGTTCAGATTTAAAAAAAACCAACCCCATAACAAAACTATTACAAAAGTTTATAACCACTCTGCATTTATACCGTAATTCTGAAGCTTCTGTCAAGTGTGCATAGGCATTTTGCAAATACAGGAACTTTTTCCCCAAACTGGGTGATAGTGGATGTTTTGGGTTACATTTTCTTTTCGCCCTTTAAACCAGTCTTATGCTATAAAATGTAAGATGGGTGACAGCCTGAAAGGCTAGAAGTGGAGAAATAATTAGTGAAAGAAAGTTGAAGGTACAACAGAAGCAAGTTAAAAATCAAAAGAGCTGAGGCTGAGGAGTCAAGCATTAGGTAGAACATCTAGGTGACTTTGAAAGCTTTCCTTGGTAAAGGTTGGTGACTCTGAAAGTTAGTCACCACGGAAGAAGTCAGGAATGATGGACTGTCAGTGTAACAACTCATTTCCTTCAGATGGAGGACATCCTGAAAGAGAATATGTTGTTGTTGGTAGATCACTAAAATGTTTGCAGTATGCTGAGTTTTTTCTGATCTATCTCCCATCACTTGCTAGAAGACATGCACTTCTTGCAGTAGCAGGTTGTTGTTGTTTTTTTTTTTTTTTATTTCTCTACTGTGTCTTGGCTATCACCCAACTGTCTATTGGCTCTTGAAGTGCCCGAAAATGAAGAAGTGTGTCAGACATTTCCTAAAACATTAGTGCCAACCTTCTTATTTGTGTCCTGTGAAAACTTTGAAATGGAACACAATGGCTTTGGGTTTATGGAGATTATAGTCAATCTGTGGTGAAGAGATTGACAGTGACCTTCTGCTTTTTGCTGTTTTTGGAAACTTGCAGCTGATCAGTGCTTTATTTCTGATGAGACCTTGGGAAAAGGTTAGACTTGGCAGCTCTTCTCATTCCCTTCTTGTTTCCCTTGCCTTGGAGAAGGAGAAAGCAATATGTCCAGCAAGACTGTAATTGGGCTTCCCTTGTCTTTCTGAGACAGACAAGTGTGAGTCAGTACAGTTTGGTTTTCATGGATTGGTGACCAAAGATACAGGCTGAGGCCAATGGTTTGCATTTGAACATAGCAGTTAACCAGTTAGGAGGTAATCAGTGAATTAATTGAACACCAGTAATTAATGGAACACCAGTTAGGTGTTCAAGGACAGGAAGTCCTAGAACACAAAAATTGCCGTTTCGTTCACAAATCTGCTGTCACAACTACTGCTGTGTTGGTACCTTGTAGCTTGCAGATTATTATTTTATTTTGCACCTTAAGAACTCGATAATCCATTGTTATATTTGTGTGTAATTCATAACTGATAGTGAAGATGGTGGCAAAACTCCTCCTGTAAGGTCAGACACTGCTCAGTTAGGTAGTGCCTTACTGGGAGACTGAATTGGTTCCATAAACACATCAAAAAGTTTCCCAGTAAAGCACTACCTAATTGAGCAGTGTCTGACCTTACAGGAGGTCATATAAACATATCAAAAAGGCTGTGCCAAGGAGTGTTTGAAAACTGGTGTTTACTTTTGTACTGTTACAAACAAGTGCCCTGTCATAGAGGTTTGCCACTAGACTGCTCGTGGGCAAGTTCTGAACAAGTTCTGAACTACTCAGGCTTGATTATTGCAGGGTCATTCTGGCCTCCCTTCCTACACGATATGGGTTAGGATAATATGTTTGCCTTTTTTCTTTCTTCAACTTTTTCAGTGATTTTATATATGTTCTCAAATGTGTTAGAAACTGTAATAGAATAAACTTCTTTTTGCACAGATATGGGATGCAGAACTGTTTTTGTTCTGCAGAATGTGACCCAAGACGTGAAGCTGGGCTTCTCTTAGTTGGCATCTTGCAGACTGTGGAATCATAAGAAGCGTTTTTCCTAGGTGGGAAGCTCTCTCTCAGTTTCAGCCTTTCTTCAGGTCTATGTCAAGCTGTCTTATGAAGTGTAGAAAAGCTGGAATGCCAGGTTCTTAGATTTATTTGGATCTATAGCTCAACCTCTTAATTGCTTATTTTACCCTGATGGAGGGTTGGAACTGGTCATTAAGGTCTCTTGTTGTTGTCGTCAACAATCGTTTGAGACAGTCTTCTTTTTCCTGCCTATCACCACAACTTTGGAATAAACTCAGCTTTCCCATCCAAGAAAATACTCAGTGTTATTTGGAGTATAGACAAAATTCCTCTTCCCCGATTGTCCTTTTTAGTCTTAGTAATGGGTTTGTCAGGATGCCTGGGATTGTATATTATTTAGGAAGCTTTTAGACAACTGTTGTCTCTTTTTTATGAATGCTGCTTAATGTTGTCTGCAAGGTACATATATTGGTTTTGAATCTATTGCTTGTGGCTGAAAGCAATAAAACAGATTGGAGGCAACTCATTTTGGTGTTTTGAACTGAAAGTTTTTGTAAGGCATTTTTCTTAGATGAGGCTTAATTGATGGAATACTGAGAGATGTGAGAGCTTGTGCGTCAAGAGGGGAGTGTTCAAACCATGCCTTTCAGCAGTGATTCAGTGCTGAATACCTGCATTACTATTGTGATTTTTTTCAAAACAAATTTGTGTAGTAGTTGGAGAAGTACTTCTATGTTTTGTGTTCAGATATTTGGACTCTTTACAGGAATGGGTTTTTCTGTGAATAAGAGGACAGGGAAAATTAATTTGATTTTTTAAATAGAAAAATGCTAGGAAATGAAATGTCCCTCTTTTATGCCTCAGGGAATAAAGAATGGTGGCAGTGCTCTGCATTTGGTGTAATTAAGATTGGTGGAGCATTAATAACAATTACTGTGAATTATCATAATTTGTACCAAGTATGGTAGTTGCAGTATGTGTTTACTGTAAGATTTATTTACTGAAAAATCTGGTAAAAATAATCATGTAAGAAACACATTCCTATTCATATCGAATTATCTTTTTTAATGAAAGATACAGCGCACATTAGTGGCTTTGGCTGAAGACGTTGTGCTTCTTTAAAGTGTTTATAGCACCCCTTGGTTTGTTACACAGTTTTTCAAATAAAGAAAATAGAACTAATATTGCTATTCTCTCACATCTTTCAGCAGTGTCAGGTTTCATGTGGGGGCAAGTGATTTCTGTGAGAATGCCAAACTCAATTATGAAATACCTAATTAAGTCACATTCTTGAACTACCTACCCTTGGTCACATCACGTTATTCATAATTCTAAAAAATGTACCAAATTAAATGGAATCAATCTTGTTCTGTACAAATCAGGCTTAAAGTCAGAGGGGAAAAAGTAGCACAAGAGAGAAAGCACAATCCTGCTATTCCTTGACAGAGTGGCTGTCCTGGTTTCAGCTGAGACAGAGTTAACTTTCTTCCCAGCAGCTGGTGTGA
>NW_010122005.1:22922-32709 GCF_000699245.1 Pterocles gutturalis
TTCTCTTCTGTGCCCACGTCTGCAGAGGCAGGAGAAGCTGGGAGGAAGCACAGCCCCAGTTACCAGCCCAGGATTCAACCTCAGGTTTAGGGTTGAGACCCGAATTGGCAAATGGTCTATTCCATACCATGCCTGGCATGCCCAGTGTATAGGCAAGGGTCTTCTCTGGGAGCTCCGTCTCTTGCTCAGTGTTGCCTCACTCCAGGTGCTTCCTCTCTCAGGCTTGTCTTCCTCTGAGGTTTCTCAGACCAAGGGCTCTTATCTCCATTCTGGGAGTGTGGTTTCAGGACTCTTCCCTGCTCCAGGATTGTATAGCTGGGAACGGGCTGAGCCTTGGTCATCGGGTGATGAGCAGTATCACTGTGTATCACTCATTTATATATATTGCTATTATTTACAATATTATTGTAGTTTAGTTATTAAATTGTTCTTATCTCAACCCATGAGTCTCTTTTCACTTTACCCCCTTAATTCTCTCCCAGATCCCTGGGAGGGCAGAGAGTGACGAAGCAGCTGTGTTGTGCTTGCTACCAGGCAAGGGCAAAACCATCACAGTGGTGTGCCTTCTGGAAGGTAATCCTGATTTACAGTCTTCGCTCCCAGGAAAGTAAGATGGAGGAGACAGATAAAAACAGAGGAAGGGTTTGATGGTGGGTGACTGTTTTCCTCTCCCTGCACAGCTTCAGCCGAAGAGGCTTGGACAGGTGGTCCTCTTGGCCAGTCCTTGGGGCAGTATCTGTGGGGTAGAGCTGTGCGATTAGAGTCCCTTGTGCAGGTACTCAGGGTGAGCCAGGGTCTCTCTCCTCTTGGGTGATGGTGTTACAAAAGGCAGTCCCTGCCATCACAGCCATCCACTGCACTTTTCAAATTACTCTGAAAGCCAGAGGCTCAGGTGAGCTCTGACAGCACTAAGTGAATTCAGTAGAGGGGGTATCTAGGTTTGGGTTGCAGAGGCAGGACATAGGTGTCAAATTTTCAGGGCAAGTGAGAAGGTCTGTGCTTGTATCTAACTTCAGAAGAAAATCAGTAGGTAGCAACTGAGAGCAGGTACCCTAGAGTACAGATGGCAGATGAGGAGGATTTGGAGGGTCCGTGAGTTTGCAGTGCACTTTAGCCTGTGAGATCTGGACTCAGACTACGTGCTGCAGAAAATTCCTATGTGCGGTAGGAAACTTAGGTTTTATTTTGATCTAGTACTAACTGTTGATCTTGGCAAAAATCCTGCTGTGTTTGGTCTGTTTCTTAAGCAAAATCTTACATTTGAAAGTGTAAATGCAAGTGTCATGAATTAATGTCAGCTGGATGCCAGGTGCCCACCAAGCCACTCTATCATTCCCCTCCTCAATAGGACAAGGGGGAAGAAAATAAGACAGAAAAACTCGTGAGTGAAGATAAAGGCAGTTTAACAAAGCGAAAAGCTAGGGCTGCACATGGAAGCAAAGGAAGACAAAATATTTTATTCTCTCCCATCAGCAAGTTATGTCTGGCCGCTTCCCAGGAAGCAGGGCTTCAGCATGCGTGGTGGTTACTTCAGGATGCAAACGTCATAGTAACAAATGCCCCCCTCCTCCTCCTTTCACTTTGCTTTTATTCCTGAGCAGACGTGATATGGTATGGAATATCCCTTTGGTCAGTTTGGGTCAGCTGTCCTGTCTGTCCCCTCCCAAGGTCTCGCACAGCCCCAGCCACCTGATAGTGGTGGGGGGAACGTTGAGGGGACAGCCTTGATGCTTTGTGAGCGCTGCTCAGCAGTAGCCAAAACGCTGGTGTTACCAACACCTTTCTACCTGCAAGTTCACAGCACTATGAGGGCTGCTATGGGGAAAATTAACCCCATCTCAGACAAATCCAATACCATAAGCTCGCCATGTGACCACAAAACAAAACGGCCTATGCTGGCCCTTTGATATGTTCTAAGTTTTGTTTGCTACATTAACTGGCTAATTAGAGCATGAGGACAGATGAAAGCTGGGCATGAGGTACAAATGTTTTCTTTCTAATTATGATCTAAATTCTCTTGAGGACAAGATGCAAATATATGCATTTACATGTTCAGAAGACTTTTTGTAAATGATTACTAGTGTAATAAGCTTTGGACTTATTCAAGCAAAAAAAAGCCATCTCTACATTTCTTCCTGAGATTGTTTGTGCAAATTGTACGCCTTCGTGCCTACAAAGAACAAATTAAAATGCAATCCTGAAATGCAGCCTGTTAAAACGATGCTTTTCCAAGGTGTTTTACTTCGCTAGAGGAGATGAAGAGGGTTTGCTCTCTCTGTTATCTTCCAGGAAATTCTGCAGTGTTCCAGTGAATAAAACACGCTGTACCGTGCGGTGGCTGTGCTTTGAAAAACACTGAAGCAACTATGTGATGTAATGCTGTCTCCAAGAGTCAGTTGTGAATATTTGTATATACAAAGACATTGTGAATACAACATAGATTTGGGAAGAAGCCTGGGGAAGTATCATAAATGTATTTTTATACGAGTAGAAAAAGGAGCTGCTCTTCAGGTTTCCAGAGTGAGAAAAAGCTATTGTAGCAAATCAGTGCTTGGCTCAGTCTGTTCAATTATTGAAGCCTCTTGGGTCTGGTCTTTGCTGGAGCTCATGATAAATTCTGCTTTCTGATTGTTTGGAAGAAATCATTATGCAAATGAAGAAAAAGCCATACAGACAAGCATAAAGAAACTCTTTGAAAATAAAAAGTATGCAAGCTACTAAAATGAGAAAATGCCCATTCCTTCTTTCACGAATAAGGCTTTGCACAGGAAAAACATTTTTGTGATGGATTAGTTTTGTATTTTTACATTTATGCTGTTCATACTGTCCAGGAGAAATTATCTAAAAATTAATTGAAAGGTGGTAGTGGAAAGAAGATTAAGCCTTCTGATACTGAAGCCTTGTAACAACAATTAAACAGTACACAAAGATTTCAAAAATCATTGAAGCATTTAAAGGTTTCTGAGGATACTTAAGGCAAATTCCAGAAGTGCCTGGCCTGATACCAGAAAGCATAGTCCTGGGTTGCACATTTAGGCTCTTTACGTAACACATTCCTTGGTCAAAATTGCACACAAAATTACACACAAAATTGCACTTTACTACAAAAGTTAAAACCTGCTGCCTGATTGATTTAGAGGAGATAACTTTATGAATTTTGTATTACTTTCATGGGCTTTGTCCCAGCTTTCATCCTCTTTGCTGTGGTTATTATAAAAGGGAAGTCCTGAAGGCTACCTGGAGTGCTTTCATGGTGGTCATGGTTTTGATGTATTGAAAAAGACTGCTTTACAGCAAAGGGCAAAGTACAACCCGCTTTATAAAGTCAAGGGATGCAAAGGGGCATCTTAGGTGAATGAGATACTTGTGCTGTCTGAGGTGTTTTTTTTAATCAGTTCTGGAAGCATAGATGTCTTAAGTTTTATAAGCAGCATGATTGATGGACATGGTATATTACACAGGATCATCTACACAATTCTATAAAGCTACTCAAAACCTCCTACTTCAGTTGCTTTAGCATGACATCAGGCTATTTTAGTTCAGCACAGGCTTTTTTTTTTTTTTTTTTTTCCCCCTGTGTGACTTTTTAGTAGTAGAAGTCTCCCATGTCATGCCACTCTCTGGGCCTTCTTCCTTCTATCTTAATTAGGAATTCTACTGCAACCAAGCATCTGTCATAAGACATGCTCAGTTGACATCTGAACTGTACCCTCAGCCACATTATTTGTTAAAAAAAAAAGTATTTTTAATTGCTGGAAAAGAAAGACCCATACAAACACGGGAACTGCCCATTGTGCCTATGAAGGTACACAGCACATTTTCAGTGGTTAAAATAAAGAAGCGTGAACCAGTCTCAGTTCTCAAGAGTCTGCTTATACTGAGTTAATTTCTTCAGCAGTTACAGCTCAAATGAAACCTGAAAACTGAAGTGGTTCTGTTCTTGATAAAGCTTTTTCTTAAATTCTGTTAGCATTTAGTAAGACGGCAGCTCCCTTACTTTGTACCTAAGCATGTAACTATAAGTGTATAGTCTCTCATTTACATGAATGACTGCTTATTTCAAAATCCTTAGTGGTTTTTCAAACGAGGTAAAACGCAAGACCACGTACAAGGGTCTTTTCCATGTCATCTTTAATGAGGGCTTAGTTAACAAAACCTTTGGCTATTAGAAGAAGAAGAAGAAGTCATCAGCAGAACAACAAGTATATGCATGAGTGTTTTAAACATTTTTGCATCCCCTGGTTCTCTACACAGATGTGAGCCCTGTCTTCATGTTGGTTTACCAAGTGCTGATGCATTAAAAAACTGTGAGTTTTAAAATGGAGAATCAGTGCTATTCAAGATTGTGTTTATGGACCTGGGGTTTCTACTAAGGTGTTAATCTCTCATTTGGGGAAATATAGTAACATCATTAAATTCTAAATGAGCGCCAGCATTAAGGTTTGTTCTTTACCAGGAGTTCCTTTTCCATAAGCATTTCAACAGCTCTTTATTTTGTGATCTCTGGGTAGTTTTTGCTTAGCTGAGCTGAGAGATGTATTTTACAGGTAACAGAACCAGAAATTTCAAATAAAGCATGTGCTTCTTAATATGGAAAGAGTAAGAATTTAATCTGAGTTTGTGTTGTTTCGTGTTAGCTGTGATTTCCACATAGTTTACTAAGGACAATCTGAGTTTTTCAGGTCTTGAGGGCAAAATCCTGTGACTTGTACTACCAAGTGAAAACCTATGGGTCTGACTGTGAAATCCACCTGGAAAAAGTTAGACAGCTCTTGAATTAGGGGAAGAAAGCTGTAACTTCCATACAATTGGTGTAATAGTTGTTAAGGTGTATGGTAGCTTTGCCTGTCGTACTGCTATCAAAATAGATTTCTTCCCCCAACATTTCTCATGATTTGAAAGACGTTAGAGTAGGTAAAAGAAATGCACAGTAGAGATCTACCCAAAGGAAGTTACAAGAAACATATCAAGTATATTGTTTTACAAGTATTCCAAGCCAGAGGGTGGGGGGGGAAAAAAAAAAAGGGATGTGAATTCTGACAGAAATGCTGCCAGGTATTTCAGCTGATAAGAATTGCCGTATCCCATTTGTGTGAAGGTGTGAGAAGATATTAACCTGGTTTTCATGGAGACTGTGATAGAGACTTATGAGTGTGTTTATGGCAGAATATAAAAGAAGTAAGTATTGTCCTGAATTAGCGCCTTCCATTTGCATATCGTTATAGAGCTTCATAGATCATCAAAGAACAATGTAGAAAAATAACATTTTAAGGTCCCAGGGGCATAAATATATATGTTAGCATGGAGTTGCTCGCCCATGCGCAACTCTGAACTCCTGATTTTGGAACCATGTTGTTCATGGCTGGTTTGGAACCAGGTTGTTCATGGCTGGTTGGGGATTTTTGAATAGTACCTGGGCAGATTGCCTGGTTTATACAGCAAGGCAGCAGTGTAACGAAAATCACCTAAAGTTGTGTTCAGTTGTCTCACAGACATGAATGAAAACTGATGTTGTATGAAGCTCTAGAATGGATTTCAATATATGTAATCCAGAAAACATGGAGGAATATTTACAGGAATTGACATAAATGCTATAGACATCCTCTATTTTGCATGAGCAATGAAACAAAATTCCTAATTGAGAATAAGTAAATGTGTTCTTAAAAAACGTTAAATAAATAAGTAGAACTCCATTAGTTCTTATTATTGACTTTTTTGAACCTAAGCTAATGCGTTTTGCATTTGCATGATTCAGCAGTGCTTTAAAGGAAGAAGTGCTCTCTTTTTTTTTGCTAGCTTTTCCTGGTAAGTGATGAAAAAGAAGTTGTTTCAGTACATTTTGGTTTTGGGTAACTAGGGACATGGTGACTGTTTCTAGAGTGCATCTGTCCGTAAAGTGTTTATGTTGGCGCAGGTTACGTGTCTTCTAGTTGAAGCAAAACTTCATTTTGCTCTTCAGGAGGAATGTGCACTTGCTTTACCCCTTTCTCTCTTCTGTTAACTGCATACACTATAAATTACCTGAAGTTGTAAAAAACATAATGTCTAGTGGAAAGGAGAAAAATTACATTTCCGTCTGATTCCAAGCAAAAATCTGCGGAGACAGCTTTCCGTTTAGGTTGTACTTATTTACTCCCCTTTCGGTAAGCAGTGGAAGGGTACAGTTGCTGTTGGCTTAATTTTCTTGCAGTGTGGCAAAAGTTAGGTGTCATCCCAGGATGACTCTTTAGAGGTTAGTATATGTATACTAATTAGATGAGGGAAATTTAGAAATCTAAAAGAATAATCGCTGAGGATTAAAAAGAGGGCATGGCGTTTTCAATTTAATAGGTTATTTTTGACAGTGTTCCACCAGTATTGAATTACCATAGATGCTATCCTTTTGCTAAGTTAAAACAAAACAGACCAACCAGTTTGACATCTAAGTTGGTGCTTCAAGTTGATAAAACTTTCTTAATTTATGAAATCCTACTTAACAGTTCTCAGAAGTTTAAAACATGGTATCTGATAATTAATAGTGAGGTCTAAAGCAGAATACAGCCTAAGTCAAATAGCAGATAAGCCAGTTGAACAATCGAGGTCAGCTTTTGCATTAAAACTATTTAAAGAGAATGTGATGAGCTAACTTTATACTGCAGCAGGTATAGCTTTATTGGATTACCAAATCCAAAGCCTGCCCTTATCCTTAAACCTACCTACCATTTGATCACTTTTACTTTTAAAGTGAAGAAGCTGCTTCAGAAACACAGTCATAAGTAAAACAAAGCAAATCTTTAAATCACTGTGCATCATGCCTGCACTGCGTATGGTTTACGAACAAGCCCTCGAGTTCTGAAGATGAGCGTTGTGTTGAGTGATGGAACATGTGTGTTTACGGTGCCGGTGAGCATTTCTGTGCACAACAATCTGTTCAGCTGAAATGAGAAATTTCACAATACCTTATGGAGCAAGAATATGCATTATCCTCTCTTTTTTATCAAAGCAGTCCCTAAATGTTTAAAGTGCTTGGGAAACCAGTGTGTTAAATAATCTAGTGTGTTACATTTTTTGTACGTACTGTTTGTATTATTGTGCGCATCTATATGCAAAACCATCTATATACAGCCTAGAGAATATGAAAACAAATATTTGAGTAGCTTGTAATAAAACAGTAGCTGACATTTGTTATTTCTTTTCTTAATATTAATTTTCCCTGGACCTACTGTTGTTTTCATTTTTTAAAAAATTATTATTTATTATATGGTTCCTTAAGTTAATATTGTATTGGTAATTACTTCATCGGCGAATGTAGGAAGACTTTTAGCTTGAAGTGTCTTGAAAAATGAGATTTTAATCAACAGGTCCAGAAACAGTTCTTTTGTTTTTACATTATCAGCCAAAAAGCAAAGGTTTTCACAGAAGCACCAAGTGGTGGCTAAGGATGGCAGTGCCTTCTTGAGGTCTCAATTTTGTCCAACCTGCTCAAATCAGAGTCACCTAGAGCTGGTTGCCCATGACTGTGTCCAGTTGGGTTTTAAGTGTCTCCAAGGTTGGAAACTCCACAATCTCTTTGGGCAACCTGGTCCAGTGTTTGACCACTCTCACAGTAAAAAACTTATTTCCTTGTGTTCAAATAGAGTTTTCTATATTTCAGTTTGTGCACATTGCCCCCTGTCCTGACACTGGGCTTTGCTGAGAAGACCCTGGCTCCGTATTCTGGGTATTCATACCGATGGATAAGATTTCTCAAGCCTTCTCTTCTCTAGGTGGAGCAGTCCCGGGTCTCCCAGCCTCTCTCATATGACAGATGCTTCGATCCCTTCATCATCTTCATGGTCCTTTGGTGGACTTGCTACAGCATCTCCGTGTCTTGGGGTTTTTTTTAATGCATCATAACACACCGTTACAAACATGGCCTCCCCAGTGCTGAGCAGAGGGGAAGGATCACCTCCCTTCACCTCATGGCAGTGCTTTGCTTTGTTCACCCCAGGAGGCTGTTCTGCTTTCCTGCAAGGACAGGTTGCTGGCTCGCGGTCAGCTTGGTGTCCACCAGGACTCCAGGACTTTCATTGCAGAGCTGCATTCCAGCTGGTTGTCTCCCAGTGCTTATTGGTGTATGGTGATGTTGGTCCCTGGGGGAAAGGACTTGCCACTTCCCCATTTTTCTAGCCTATCCAGGTGCCTCTGGATGGAATTCCCCAAACCTTTCAGTGTTTATATCCCAAAAATACAGTATAAACTGCATTAGTAATGTAGAATGTGAAAAACCAAAGCACTCCCCTCTGTTTTTCTGGTTGTTTTTAATTTTTATTCTTCCACACTTCTCTGTACAAGCATGTCACCGTATAATCTTTCTGATTTTTTGACGGTTTATTGTCAGCTTGTCTGTTGCGTAGGCTGCTGACTCTTTGTGGGTGGGTGGGCTTGCTGCAGCCGTTCAGTGATGCCGCATTATGCCCGACGCGGTGGCACAGGACAGGGCACCAGTGTCAGTGCCTGTTTGCAGCAGCTCCTTCAGGCCTCCTCAAACTCTTCTTGGTCTAAATATTGTGTTTTCCTCTGTTCAATATAGATTTAACAGCCTCTCTGGTATCCGTGCCTCAGTCTGGTCTTTTGTGAACAACATATAGCAAGGAGCATTTTTACTCTCTGTTGGCTAGTGGTGTGGAAATGTAAGTGGTGGAATGGACACCAGATCACTCAGTTCTAGCAGGCTATTTGCTCTGGGAAATTCATACATGATCTTTTTTATGTCTTCCAGACTTGCTGATCCCGGTCTCTAGATAAATCCCCTCTACCAGGGTTCGTTGTGAAGTTTTTGGAAGGACAGTTGTGATCCTTGTGTAGGAAATTTTTGTCCTGCTTGGTATCAAGGGCCTCTTCTGTCACCTTTTTTTTTGCATTGACAGGCATGAGAACACGGTCTTCTCATCCTGGCAGATGCACTCTCGTGGCTGCTTTTTGCAGAAGCGGTGCACACCGTGGGAAGGACTAGAGTAATCTAGAGTAATCGTTTCCAAGGCTTGTACATGTACAAGAAGCAGCTGTTTTCAGTTTTCTTTCCAGCTGGCAGCAGCTGATCTTTAGTGGCCCTCCAGGGGTAAGGCTGGAGGCCTGTAAAGACATATACACTCCGTAAAATATTTTTTTTTTTTGGTTTGTGGTTTTGGTTTTTTTTTTTTTTAATGTTTTGTTAGGAAATTCAATATCCTGGTAAAATGTATTTGATTCTGTTTCCAGAAGTAATTCGTGTGGGCAGGTATAATTAAGAAGTAATTCAGCTGAAGTATGCTGTCACTGGGCAGAGAAAAAGAAGCGTTAGTCAAGGTACGGGGAAATTGGCATTAGTAGCTTAACTGACATAAATAATTTACACTAGCTGCATGTGGTAACAAGGGCACCAAGTTTTGGTACCATTATTTGTAGTTAACTGTTTTTGCTAATGGTTATACTTGCTGTTCTGTCCACCGGTTATGAAATTAAGGCCCCAGCAAGTGAACGAAGGAAGGAGCAGTGAAAGTATCTGCATTCTGTGAAATTAAGAAAAAGATGCTGTCACATTAAACAAAGTTCGTGAGTTGAACGAAATGCAATACTTGTCAATGTAATATTAAATGCAGTATGCTTGTATCCTCCTAATTGAATGTTGCTACAGTGTTAACATTGCTGTATTTTTGTGAACTGAAAATTATTTTCCCCTTACCATACCGATACTAACAAGAGCTATCTCATTAGTTCTATAATAATTTAGAATGCTGTATCAGGAAGTAACAGTACAAAACTCAGAATCACAGAATCACAGAATCAC
>NW_010122006.1:0-16690 GCF_000699245.1 Pterocles gutturalis
GGAGAGCCACAGAGATGATCAGAGGGCTGTAGCACCTCCCTTATGAGGAGAGGCTGAGTGAGTTGGGGTTGTTCAGCCTGGAGAAGAGAAGGCTCTGGGGGGACCTTATAGCGGCCTTCCAGTACCTGAAGGGGGCTACAGGAGAGGTGGGGAGGGACTTTTTACAAGGGCATGTAGTGACAGGACAAGGGGTAATGGACTTAAACTGGAAGAGGGTAGATTTAGATTAGATATTAGGAAAAAAATCTTTACTGTGAGGGTGGTGAGACACTGGAACAGTTTCCCCAGAGAAGCTGTGGATGCCCCATCCCTGCAGGTGTTCAAGGCCAGGCTGGATGAGGCTTTGGGCAACCTGGGCTAGTGGAGGGTGTCCCTGCCCAAGTCAAGGGACTTGGAACTAGATGATCTTTAAGGTCCCTTCCAACCCAAACCATTCTATGGTTCTATGATAAGAACTCTAAGATCAATGTCTGGGAAAAAGAGGTAACTTCACTCCCTTTACTTTTAAAGGGCAAGTGCCAGAAAGCCTTGTGCAACTTATTTGAGATTGGCTTTTGCTTTCTATCTCTTGTTACTCCCAATCCATCATGTGAATCTAGCATGTGAAAATGCAGTATGCACAGTGAAGCATGAAGGTCTTGGAGTAAACAAGAGCTTTCTATCTGGTATGCTTGCCTGGGTTTTTATTTGTTCTCTTTTTCCCCCATTTTCCTTTTTGGATGTAGTCATTATCTTTTGAAAGACACTGCCAAATCTGTGCTCTTTGACTCCTAAGTTCCTTCAGTGCCCTTCAGTTCCTTTCAAAATGTTCCTTTCTTACATCTTCTAACATGTAATTGCTTTATTTTCTTACATCAGGTACACATCTTCTATGGGAAGACTCTCCTCCCCCATGTTTCATGATGAACTCAAACCAAAACTGGCCACTGAACTAGTAACCTACTCTTTTGACTTTTCTAGCGTAGGGAATTTTTCTAAAATTTCCATTCTCTGCAACACTGAGTAGCTCCATGAGCAGTGCTGTGAGCCTCCTGGAGGCAGGACATCTGTGACTAAGACTTTCCATCACTGACCTGAAAGCTATCCTAGAGACTTCTAAATGAAATTGGGCTAAAATTGCATTTACCAGCCTCCTCCCATGTTGTAAATGCAGGTTGATTTGAACAAGTGTTATCAAAGGAAATTACAACTTAAGAAAATTCCCTTTATGTGGCAAGCTCAGAGAATTCTAGGATGCCCTCCACCCAAATACTAAGCCATACAACCTCGCAAATATCCAACAAGAGACACTTTTTAAAAACATACCATTACCCAAGCAACTTGTGTTTCCTATGTGCTCCTCCAGTTACAACGTGTCACTATTTAATCAATTGCTAAACTTTTTCTATTGCTCATTCTTTTAGAACAACCTTTTACTCCAAGTTACATGTAAAAATTCTGGGCTTGTTGTTTAATTATGTTGTTATTAGACTAAAAAAATACCCTTTTTCTCCCTATTTTTTTTATTTCTGAATGCATTTTGTATTCCTTCCCACTATCCCCTCTTTCAGAAATGTCCTTTTATTATGTCTAAGATATTCAGGAGAACTATGACTTTATCTATGATTCTGGGATCACTTTGCTCTAACATCCCGAAACTGCTCTTTTAATAACAACTAAACAACACAAATTATTTAAATAATACCTTTGGTCCAAAGATCATGGAGCATTCCACTGCCTCTGCAAGCACAATTCTTCATCCACAACTAAAGGGCAGGTATCTCTGAAAGAGAGCACAGAGACTGCCTAACGACACACAGTCCCACAGCACAAATCATAGGACACAAACATGTATTCCACGCAAGTGGAACTGCAGGGGAAATTTGGAGGGGAAGAACGCCATTAACCAGAGTGAGACATTCACTGGGATTAGCAGTGGTGTTTATTCTGAATTCCACCTAAAGGACAGGTCAGGTTGACATATTTTTCCACACTCTACGCTACACCTGGCTATAGAATTGGCAAGTTGGTTGAACCACTTCTGCATCACAGGTACCCCATCAGATGATGTCTGTCCTCGTTTCCCAGCCCTTGCACTTGCCATAAGGTTAGTCAAGCAAACATTTCAGCTCGGAAGTAGCAATTGCTGGATTCACTTCTCACCAGATCACACTAGCTGGTTTGACTTTGCAATGAAACAAAGCAGGAGCATATGTCTGTTCCCACACAGGTGACAATTTAGAGATGCCAGCTGATTAACAGACCAGTCAGTTGCTGGAGTTTCCTCAAGTCATTGCACAGAAGAGGGAATTCAAATGCCCACTGCCAGGTTGTCCCTCTTCTAAGCCTCTTACTTCTGCACAGGACACTTTGCCTGCAAATGACAGCATGGCTACACAATGCAGTACAGCCATAACCTCAAATAGCAGCGTGCAGGGCACCTCTGATGGCAAGATGTGTACTATACACAACAGGATGCATTTGTAGTTGATTCCTAACATATACTTCAACACACCTAACAAAGATTAGCAGCCATACAATATATTATATGTTTAGTACTCAGGTATTATGTTCTTTATTTTCAATAAGTATCTTTCAAAACCAGCTGGGCATGTGACACAAACCTCCTACTGCTTCTTAAACAGGAGGAACACTGATCAGGAGCTACTTTTTCTTGCAATAAATTGATCTCAGTTATTAAATGAAGATGTGATATTCAGAAGTGCAGTTAAATGAGTCAAGCCCTCCTGCTCTCAGTTCTAGTGCAGAAATCTCTCTGGGGACACATATTGAATTTCTCACAGTGCTTCTCGTGGCACATTAACTGATTTACAAAGCTAAAGGATTTACAAAAACTGATTTACAAAAACAAAAGGCTTTGCCTTTTGGTTTTGGGTGTCTCCCTTCAACCACAAGAATTACACTAGTTGGGAAGAAAGGACCCGATTCTCCAATCTACTAGTGTAAATTAAGACTGGCATCCTTATAACATGCATAATTGGAAAATGCCCTGCAAATCCCCTTAGGTCCTTTATGCCCAGTTTTTGATTATAAGTGTCCTGCTCCAGGAATTCAGAAAATTACTGTGCTGATGCCTCTATAGAATGGGCTCTGGCTCATTCTGCTATAGATTGGTCAGCTTGCTCCAGGGAATAAGGGATGCATGTGAAGCTGCGATGATTAGCAGCTGTGACTCAAATGAAACAGAGAGAAGCTGTAGAGTCACTTTACTAATACCAATTACATTTTTACAAATGTATGCTCCTACTTGTTTATAGGAACATTACAAAGACTTGCCTCAGTAATTGCTCAAATCATCAGATAAATAAAAACCGAAAACCACTCAATTGAAAGCATTATTAAAACACTAGGGCGTACCGTCTTTCTTTCCTTCTCCAGCTTCCTGTCTCAGAGGCAGCAAAATACTCCAGTATGGATCTTGACAACAGAAACATTCATTCTTTCCTCTGTCCTCGGTGCCTGTCCTCCACCGTATGCAGAAAACCCAGATCACAGAAAATCAACCCTTTCCTACGACAAATACATATGTGCTTCTTACAGCAATCACCCGCTGTCCAAAAGAAGCTTCCTCTTTTTAAGTTGAAATTCCCCTTCTTTCAAAGCACATTTAATTCTCTCACAAGTGTCAGTGCTATTCATAGTGTCCCTGAACTGCTGTGTAGCCCTCGTCTTCGAGAAAACCTTTGCTCGGATTTTGCCTGAAGTAAATAACCCTTTTCGAATAAGGCTTAGTTTTAATGGCTGGCAAGTTCCATGCACTTTTGTTTGCTTAAATAGGACTTATATTAATAGAATGGGAAATAGATTTGTTGGCAAGAACTGAAGTTTCTCCAATGAGATTAGACAAAACTGTCTGTCCTTCCCCAATACTCTGCTGCTGAAAGTCACCAAGTTAATTTAAGATCTGATGACACAATAAAAATACAGCTGAATGGATTGTTCTACAAGAACTGTGATATTAGCACCGATTCCATAGCATTTATGGGAAATCAGAGAAATGTAAGGCCATACTTTTACCATAGCTGCCATGCTTGCCATGTCCTAATGGATTTTTCTATATGACTGAGCAAAGTAGTTGTGCTTATGTGTTTAACTATTTGTATTTATAATTCTTTGATAAGTTGATAACTGCATTTTCCTGTACTGCCAATTTATTTACAAGGAATTTAATTTCTCTTGTAACCTCATTTTAATTCTACCAGCTTAGTAAAACTTGCAACTTCATAATCCATTAAGGTCTGTTTTAAATTGGCTTATGAGCATGCAGTGAGCCTCATAAAAGCCCAGCTTAATGACTGCAGTTGTGCTTGCCAGACGTAGATCAAACATTATTCACACCTGAGTCTTTTTTGTATGAATCACAGTTTATACATGGCATTCAAAAAGGAGCTGCCTGGGGAGTAAAATGTATCCTGTATCTATTGCCTATTAAACGTTATTATAAATTAATTCCAAATCAGTTTCTCTGCACATCTTTCTTTGCCCAGGACAAACTACTCACAGCTCTGATTAAAAATAGAGAAGTAGGCTGCTATGAGTGAAAAAGCGGAAGTTTTTTCTCCAGTCTGTAGCAATCAAACAGCTATAATTTGCTTTTAACTCAAGTTTCCCGTGAAAGAAGCCAAAAGAATAATTTCTTCAACTCAACTGATTAAAACCTAATTGGATCTAATTTAAGTGTTTTACAAACAAGTTCAGCAAAATCTAAAACCTAGAAGCCTTTACAGGCTTCAATTTTTTTTAGTTGCTTCCTTGTCTTGTAGTTAACAAGAAAGACATGAGAGGTGCATAGGCTTTTCACAGATGATGGAGTATCTTTCCCCCACTCTGAGATGTCACCAAAAGTAGTGACGGATGAGACATAAACATTGTACTGCAAGGAATCAAACTGGAAATACTAAATATTCTTTGTCTTTCTGCCTACAGAGTCTCACCATTTATACTGAGTGTCGCACAAATTTATTGCGTTCAGTTTTCATCTGAGTCAAATCACCAGCCAGACAGGCTGGTTGCAGTAGGATGAGGAGGTAGTGCCCTTTGTATGAGTCTGAGTAACTTTTGATGTGGTGGCATTTGGTTCCTTGCTCATGGTGAAAGTTTTGCTGTGTATTTATAGCTTCGTTTTGCCTGCACTGTTATTCGTAGTAATACGTATTTGGTGCTCATAGCTCAGTTTGCAATGTATTGCTTGTGATTCTCTCAGAAAATTGTTGAGTGGCATCTGAAATAGGAAACCAATGTGGCTAAATCAGAAGAGAATCTAAAAGGTTTGGAGCAAGACAGAGAGTGTGTAGGCAAGGAAAGAGAAACTAGATCAGGCTTTAACTGAAACACATAAAAATTACGTAAGAGCAGAGAGAGGCAGGAATTTTGTAGAATAGAATTAGGACTTAGCAGCAGATAAGAAGGTTTTTAAGACAAGGTTAGTGAGAACACTCCCTAAGAGTGCTAGGGGGAAAAAAATATTTCGTGGTAGACCATGAAGAAAAGACAGACTGAACTTGAAAGCCCAGGTTTAAGAGTGAATTTTCAGCAACGATTCAGCCAGTTTTTTGTCTGTTGCTGAAAGAAAAACCTTGAAATTGGAGAAACAATATGGACATACAAAATAAGGATGGAAACACATCTGACAGGATGAGGGGGAATGTTTTTAAACTAAGAGAGGGGAGATTTAGGTTGGATATTAGGTGGAAATTTTTCACTCAGAGGGTGGTGAGGCACTGGAACAGGTTGCCCAGAGAAGCTGTGGATGCCCCATCCCTGGAGGCATTCAGGACCAGGCTGGATGGGGCCCTGGGCAGCCTGCTCTAGTGGTTGGCAACCCTGCCCACAGCAGGGGGGTTGAAACTAGATGATCACTATGGTCCTTTTCAACCCAGGCCATTCTATGATTCTATGATTCTATGAAACACATTATTTGTCACACGAAACCTTGTGTATACTTCTGATACAACACAAACCTAAAAGCTGACAGGTATCTGGAAAGATGCCTTGCAGCCTAGATTCCAGCTCTGTAGAGGCTTCCCCTGGCAATACGTGACAGCAAGCACAGGATGCTATGGATTGCACAGAGCCTCACTGAAATTCACAGCTGTGCAGCTGGTGTGCATTTGCCAATGTGGAGCTGCTTGTGATACTGCAAGACACACATTATGATAAGATGATGTGCAAGATTAACTGAAGTTTGTGTAGACATATGCCTGCCACCCACAGCATGGTGTGAATGCTGTGAGCAGCTCAGACTGCATCCTCCACGCTCAGCAGATGCCCCCAGCTGCCAAATGGCCAAAGTGCAGGTGGCTGAAATCCTGATTACTGTACACACAGGTTCTACTTACCAGCTTAGTGTTATAAGTAGATGTTACTTATGGTAGTCAGACATTTTGTAGACATTTGCCAGAGTGGGAAAAGCATGGGATAAAAACGGTCAGAGGCAAGAAAATCTGGTGTAATGAATCACATGAGGCTGTTGAGAGGTTTTCTCAGAAACCTGGTCTTGGGTTTTACTGGGAGGGAGGTAAAGGACATTCTGAAGGAAGGGAGCTTAGTGCCGTAAGAAATCATGTAACCTGCAAGTAAGTAAGTGCTGCCTTCTTTGGGAACCCCAGAAGGCTTCTAGAGGAACTGTGATCCATTGCCTAAGGCTGAAGTAGCCACTAGAGAGGCAGGTGAGAAATTGTGAGCAGCCCAAATCTGAGCTGATGGCAACTGTGGCAAAGAGAACAAGCCAGTTTCTGCTGAGAGAACCCCCTCAGCCCCGTGTAGGATCTCAGTTTTGTGTTAAAGGTATAAAGGATGCTGAGACATTCTTCATCAGCCACATAAAATTAAATGCTGATGCAGAAATCATGCTTGACTCATTAAAAAGTAAGGTGAGCTCCAGACAAAGGTGTGTTACAGTAAACAACAGGGAAGTACCCAAGGTACTCAGGAGGTATCTTGAGGCTCTAGAAGTATGATTATGAAATTATTTCAGCATAGCCCCTCTAGAGTCTCTGGGTACCACTAAGACCAAAACCTCCACTAAGTGGCCTGAGGGTACAAAGTACAAAAAGACTGAGAAACCAAACTGTCTTGCTTATACTGCCTCAGTCACAGCTCACTTGCAGAAACGAAAACAACCCTGGCACGATGTATTCTCCAAATGGTTTGTATGGGACAAATCTTAAAATCTAGGAAAGGTGGTAATACATTCTTTGCCATAAATTGGTAAGACATTTTCTAGACAGAGAAGCATCTTTTATTAAATCCAAATATTGATGGAAAAAGCAGGAAGAGCTTGAAAAGGCTTGAAAAAGGCCTGACAGACTGCTTTCTTTTTCCTGTTATATGAGTTGCTCCAATAAAAAACATCATCTCTCTAGAAATCTTTCTTCACTTAGGCTATCCTAGCTACAGCAAGACTGCTATCATAATTAAGGCTTTGCATACTCGCATCCAGAAAACAAGAGATGATAAACATAGTTTGCACAGTTCATGGGGAGAATGCAATGCTTCAGAATGTAATTTTTGACAATTAGCAGACCGAGGAGGGAGACACCTACATGAGTGTGGGAAAAGCCAGCCCAAATATGTCATCAATCTGAGCACTTTCTAGGATGTGGCTTTCTTATTCTGTGCTAATGGGTATCTGCTTTCCCTCAAGATTAACTGTCTAGAAGCTTCTTCTGCTAATAGGTTCCTTCTTCACTGAAATACTGGGGCCTGAGCAGTGAGGCCCTGAACCAAAGCTGACCTCTAGGTGATCCTCACATCCTAACAATATATCTAATATGTATAATGAGATAATATGAGAGATACATAGTCAAGATTACCGGATGCTTTTACTCTTGTTATCTTTCCTCTTGACATTCTGGCCAAACTCGAGATGGAAATTAACAAAGAAAAAACTACACCAGATGTTTTTCACAGTTTAAGATAGAAAGTTGTTTATTCTACTGTATAAAAGCAGGGAACGTTTGCAGGGAAAATTGGAAGCCTCATCTATATGGTGGTCACACTGTATAGAGATTTCCCAATTGCTGGGATGGATTCTCCAAATCCTCGCTGCAACTGGGCTCCCCAGCAACTGCGGATCTGGATGATGGTAATGCATTATCAGGGCAATTGGTGATGTATC
This sequence comes from Pterocles gutturalis, assembly GCF_000699245.1. Lineage (NCBI taxonomy): Eukaryota > Metazoa > Chordata > Aves > Pterocliformes > Pteroclidae > Pterocles > Pterocles gutturalis. The sequence continues at coordinate 8,120 of NW_010122006.1, forward strand.
TTTCTGAATCCCTATCGCTAACTCTATGTAGCAATGATCAGGTGTATTACCTTATTTTATGCTTGCTATAGTAGTTCACTTATTATTTTGCTGCTTTACCTTATCTTGCTTTGGTTTATTTTCACTGTATTATTTTCCTCATTATTTTATCACTTTAAACAATAAGCTTACTTCTTTAATTTGGTGCCTGTGTCCTTTGTGCTAACCCTGTCAATTGGCAAAACAATCACCTCCTTTTAAAAAAGAAGGGTGCATCACTCTGTCAGAAGAGTGCAAGCAAATAATTTTTCTGCTGTTTAGGAGCCAGGCCACTCACTCAGGACGCTGGAAGCCCAGGTTCACAGTCCTCATGAGAAGATTCTGACTTACTTTTTCACACTGCAGGACTTTTCCATGTACCATGCTACTGGCAGTCCTGGAGTAGGACTGAATCATTTCTGAACCAGTTCCATCTTACACAGAAGAATTACAAAGTCTCTCGGTCAGAGAAGGAGAACGAGCAGAATGACCTCTGTTTTCTAGCACTTCACTTGAGACATGGGAGCTCTGGAGTCCCAGCACTGCATTAGGAGTTCTGCATTAAATATTATTATGCCAAATGCATTGGTGGTGGCTTGGGGCTGAGAAAAGGAGACCAGGAATTACCTCTTCTGTGAAACTGATCTCATCATACAGTTAAAGTATTCCCTCCTTCTACTTCACAGGTTCAGAAGCAGTTGAGAATTGCCATCTACCAGGGAATAGCTGTCTGCAGTGCTATTGCATAATCTGAGAGATGGAAGCATCCAGACATATCACAGGCAAGACTGGAAATTGGACTGCACCCTCTCCACCTCTGAAAGAGGGCTCTAATCACTAAGCAGCTGTAAAAATAGTCCCAATATAATAGGCAGAGAAAGACATTGTCCTTCTAACCATATTTCAAAAGGAATAAGTGCCTACAATCCAATTTTGTGCAGAGACTGATTCAATAAATATGTTCTGAGACAACCAACTATGTCAAGTCCATCGAACAAGACAAAGAGAGGAAAGGCTTGGGTCTTAGCTGGGACTGGGTCTTGGTAGGGCCTGAATTAGTAAGTCTCCTCTAAGCATCTCAAGTTTTGTCACCTGGAAACCTGAAACCCTGGAGAGCTATAAAATTTAGGTTAAGTATCAGCTGAAAAAGGGCTTTCATGTTTGTCAGTCTGTGTTTGGATGCTTTAAATCCAGCCCAGGAGCCATCCTAGGTACAGAGAAACTTCTGTGGGTTTGGCCCTAACTGGACAAACTTTTTCCCCTCCTCTCAAGGCAAGGGGCAACTCCTGCATTGCTTTTGGTTGGGTCTTTGGTCTCTGGGGATTACCAATGCCTGCTGAAAATAACGTCCCACACATTTTAATCTCACAGAACTTCTGCAGATTAAAGGAAATCCTACAGAAGGTACCTACGGCAGTTCCCAGGAGCAATGGCCAGCAGTGCCTGGGAAAGCACTCTAGCCCTCAGGAAAGACTGAGATTTAAAATTCTGCTGGTCCCAGGGCCCATTTCAGCAAGTCATAACAGTTTTCCAGGAATGAGACTGGCATTAGAGCTCTCAGGCACACCCTGAATCAAAACTATGATTCAGAGAAAGAAGAAGTTGCTAATATGGGGCAGGGGAAACTACATTTAAACTTCAGTCCTCAAGTTTATTTCATTGGCTTTGTCCTACAGGATGTTCTGGTTAAACTGGGAACAAGGTTTGTTTAATATACAATGCCTGAGTTTTGGGGGATGAAGATTAAAGTATCCAGTGCATTTGGAGAGGACTTCTTTCCCATGGCTTCTGGTTTAGCAACTTGTTTAAACAAAAAGTGATTCTTTGATGTGGAAGTGATGGTAACATACAAGGGAATTATATATATCAAATTTAAATTCAGCAATGAGCTTACAAATACTTAATCCTGTATATATGCTGATGTACTGGAGTGCTCCTGCCCATGCATCCTATGGACTCACCCACTCTTTTTCTATATTATGCTAACTGGAAAAATTATGACATTTGAGACCAGAGCAGAGAGCATGTCCTTTTAAACTGAAGTCCTCCCAGAGCATCAGATATTCTGGCAGTCCTCCCAATAAGAAATAAAAAGACAAACTGGCTGAAAAGGGAAGCACATGATTGTAGTCTGTTCTGCAGTGCAAGTCCACTTTGTTGAAATGTTATCAAAAGAAAACTGACATGTGAAACAGAAGATTTTGCTCTTAAATGGTAAATATGTAACTTAAACAAATTAAACTCATTGCTGAAAAATAGAAATAATCATGTAAGTGGTTAAATTGACAATTTACAATCGCTTTTCTGTGGTTTTTTACATGTATGAGAATAACTAGTTTCTCTTTGAAGGGAAAATGTAAAATAAATAAGCCCCCTTGAACAAGGCTTGGGTATTTAAATCTCTCTTTCCATACTTTCCTATGCCATACTGTGCTAATGCTGTTTTTCTTTGCTCAACTGAATTTCTTATTAACAGAACTACAGACAATTATTTTGCCATGGGTCATCTTTCTCTAGCTAGGATGAACAAACTTACTTTATTTCCTCAATCCTTTGCTGCCAACAGGACAAAGGATGATTGAAGAATTGTTGAGAGTACAAAATATAGACAGGTGCACTGGGAGTATCAATGAAGTCAGAGAAAATATTGGTAAATTAGGTCACAGAATCATAGAATGGTTTTGGTTGAAAGGGACCTTAGAGATCATCTAGTTCCAACCCTCCTGCCATAGGCAGGGACACCTCCCACTAGCCCAGGTTGCTCAAAGCCTCATCCAGCCTGGCCTTGAACACCGCCAGGGATGGGGCATCCACAACTTCCCTGGGCACCTGAGAAGTTTCATCAATGAAACTAAGCTGGAAATGAGAGAAACTGCCATCATCATCATCAACTCATCTCTTATCCTATATGGGTTTTGATAAAAGAGCTGTGCAATAATCTCTGCCTTATCCTGAAAGCTTCCTTTTTATCATTACTTTAAAAGAGAGTGACAATATGCAAACTGCCAGGAAGACAGTTCAGTTTTCAGGGTTTGACACGCGACTAAATTGAAGATAACCCCCTGAAGTCAAAGGGGACAGCAAAAGGGGAGGAAACAGCATATTTTGTATCTACAAGATGTGACATCCCTCAATATGTTTGGGGAGTTACAGAGAAATAAGGATCCCATCCATAAATGTAAGCAGCACAGGTAGTTTCCTCTTGGACCAGCAAGATGCAGACTACTGTTGTCCTGAGGCTAATCCAAAGCAGACGAAGGCTCAAGACTCTGCAAACTAGCCTACAGATGATTTGCCTACTGCTGACTTAATTTTTATAACCTTTAGAAACTGTGAATAAGTGCATATGCATGATAGCCTGTATGCATCCAAATATGTAGAAATTGCTATCTTAAATCATCTTGCATTGTGAGGGTCGGAAACCTTGTTTGTAGAGTACTAGCTTGCCAAAATGGGAAACAGAGGGTTCAAACCATTTTGAATAAAACAAGAGTAATTATGTTGAATATATATATATATACACTTTATGCTGTATCTTAAAAATATATTAATTCAAGGTATTCCAGCTGTAAATGTTAATTTGAGCATTCTCTTGCTGGATTTTAGTTAGTGTAGTGGGAAATGGTTTTATTAGGATATGAATGCATTTTAAGCTTGTTTGTTTATTAATAGGTAATCATCCTTGTAAAAGGCTCACAGGCTTTTTCCTTGCAGAAATGCAGTAAGGTTATAAAAGCTATAGTCACTCTACTGGTAAATATTTGTCTCTATCTCTTGATGCGTACCTGTGTTCTTCACAGTACATTATACACTTCTGTGTAAGACATTTGCTTACCTTGTCTTTAAGGTTATTAGACCATGATGTGCCTATATGTACCTGTGTGAGTGTGCATACTGTATTAATGATGTATGATTCAGGAAAAAAAAAACAAAACAGTTGTTTCTAATTATATATAACTTCAGGAGAGCTGATGGACTGTTTGTGTAATTATGGTCTCCTAAAAATCTATTTGCTCCACACTGCAGTTCCCACTGTATTTTGTCATCCCTCATGATTACGCTCTACTCTTTGAACTACTGTAATTTCTGGAACTCAAAGTACTTCACCTTGAAATTGCATTATGTGTAACAGTCAATGGATCTTGAAATATTCTTCAAGGTTATTTAACGTACTTCTGTTATCTCATTCCAGCTCTGGCAAACTGAAGTAAAAAACTGGGGAGTGTATTAGCAATGCTCTGAAATATTTAGTCCATCAGAATGTGCCAAAAAAGGATTATATAATCCACAAACATATTTTTGATACATTCTAGATTTATATTTATATTTATATTTATATTTATATTGGCCTGAGGGAGCAACGTACCAAAACTAGTATTGTGCAAGAATGGTATAGTCAAAACATCTTCAACTGAGACAGAAGCCTATGTGTAGTACCATTCAAAACCTCCTTCAATATGTTATTTCTGTTATGTACTATTCTTATCCTATGAAAAGTCATGAGCAGCATTAGAGTACTTCAGTACCATGGCATACTAACATTTGAAATAAGACATGTTTCGAAAGACTTTGTTTTTATGAAGCATTGGGTTGCAGTCTGGTGAAGAAAAGACCTGAAGAAATGGAACAGCCTTAATAAAAAGACGATTTCACTTACACTTTCAATGACATTGACCTGCTCAGATGTTAAAGGCTAGAATGCTAACACCTCTGGTTATGATGTGATTAAGGACACAGAGAAAAAAGAGTTTCAGAGGTAGGACTCCACAGGGAAGATATAATTGCATTGTTTTAGGCCTGTAGATCATAGAACCATGAACAATTTAGGTCGGAAGGGACCTCTGGGGATCATCTAGGGGAACCTCCCTGGGCAAAGAAGGTCTAATTAAATGAGGTTGCTCAGGGCCATGTCCAGTCAAGTCTTGAACACCTCCTGGAAAGGAGATCTTGTAACGTCTCTGGGCAACCTCACTCAGTATCTGACCACTCTCAAGGCAAAAAAAAAAACCAACCCAACAAACTAAACTAAGCAAAAAAATCTGAAATATGATTGGAATTTCTCATGTTCTAACTTGTGTCTTTTGCCTCTTACGCTATCGCTGTGCACCTGCAGGAGGAGACAAATCAGAATTGAAGTCTCCTGAATGGACCCATGTGCCAGCTAATGTGGTCTAGGAAAGTACAATTGAGGTAGCAGGGTGGAAGGAGAGAATAAGAGGAATATGAAATGGACCAACCCTTTAGCTTAGAAGGGGTAGAAAGCTAGCAATTACATTAATGAGTTAAACCTAAGTGTGTTTCTGCAATAGGCAGAATTCAAACCTGCACTGTTATGGGGAAATTCAAAACTGGAAGATTTGCAATTACCACTTAAACATGAATAGAGTTTCTTTTTTTTTGTTCACAGACTTTCAGACTCTCTGGCCAGAAGGGACCTCCCTGTTCACCTAGCCTGACCCTCCCTATACAAAGGCTGGATAATGTTTTTTTCAGAACTAGATCAACGAACTTATTTTTAGAAGAGACCTAATCTTGTCTTCAGCATTCAAAGGGATGGTCGCCTAACCACTTTCTATGAAAAGTTGGTAAAATGCCTCTTACATAACTTAAAAGCCAGCCAGCATAAGGTAAGTGTTTTGGACTTCACTACAAGGAATAAAGATGAAAGTTGCTGAACTGGAAGCTGGAGACTGCCAAGAGACCAGTGTTTGCGTCCTGATTATATTTAGCATGGCCAACCACAGGCGAGTCCCAAACACGGACAGCTTCAAAGACTTTATCAAATCTCAAGAAAGTTGTAAGCAGACTCAGTATGGGCAGAACAACATAAATGGAATATGGTGGCTCTTGAGGGGGGTTTATTAGCTGTCCAAAAGTCACTATCAAGGAAAAGAACATTGGCCGTACTGTTTTCAGTTGCAAAGGGAAAGCCATGACAAGAAACAAATAAACTATTTATAACAAATGGAAAAATTGGAAGCAGGTCATAATAATGATGAATGAGGAGCCACAAAGCTTGGGAAATTGATATGGGAGGATAAGACTGCCAAAGAAGGAGGTCTATGGCTGGAATGTCTAAGGACAATATCAAGTTATTCAGGAACGGTAGCACTAATAAAAAATAAACTCAGAAATGTTTGGCCACAGCTAGATGCAGCTCATAAAATTGCTTCTAACAGTGCAGAAAAGACAGAATAATAATTTCTTTATTATATTTGGAAGAAAGCAGCATGATATATGTAAGCCAAATTAGACTGATGAACTAATTTCTGACCCACTAATTATTGACATGTTAAATAACAGCTGCTAACATTGTTAATTCTGCAGGCCCAAATTATTTACTCCTAAGAGTTGTAAAAGAATTGGCTGAGTTGACCTTTGCACCTCTGATAATTTTAACAAATCTTGGAACGATAGAAAACCACCAGAAGATCAAGTCTCAGTGATAATATTGTGCCAATATTCAAAGAAAATGAGAATGATACTGCTAATTATAAGTTAGCTAGCCTGTTTCAGTGACGGTAAAATAAGGGAAAAGCAGTGAAGGGATTAGCTGAGAAAGACCTGAAGGGTAAGATTATAATTAATGTCAGTCAGCATATTTTTAGGGAAATTAGTCAGATCAAACAGTCATGCTTGGAAAACAGCAAGTTACACTGATAAAGACAACAATGTTAATATAGTATATATGGATGTTTATAAGGCAGTTAATTTAGTACCTCACTACACTGATCAGAAAATTTGCACAGTGCAATATGAAGAGAGCCCACATCCACTGGGTTGATGACTGGCTAAACGACAGCTCCCAAGACCTATTTGCAAAGCAGAAGCTGTCACTGAGCAATCATGGTTCATTACTCAGAAGTGAGTATCAGCTGGCAGTGGGCTTGTCAGGTGGTGTATGATGTGGGTTCCTTTGAATCTGTTTTTGGGCAGCCACACTGTGACTAAACACATGACGGTGGGTGGGTTTGTGCTCAACAGGTCCATGTCGTGGTGAAGCTCCATGTGCAATGGGAGCAATTGTGAAGAGCCCAAGCACTCTCACTGTGATCACTCTAGCTTAAAACTGTAGGTAAAATGGACCACAGCTTCCCCCAGATGATTTTGAAAGAAAATGCCCACTTTCTTAGACTTTGGCTGATAGTCCACGCTTGCAGGCGAGTAGCTCAGGGAAACCCAGTGCAAATCAGGACAGAAGGTCTGATAACCATGGGCTGGCTTTTCTTGAGGGGAAAAGCCAACTGGAATCCTCGCTGGCTGTGGCAGGAATGTCCTGACTGCATGCAAGACATTTTCAAAGTCTTGTCACTTAATTAAGTCTGAATTTTTCTTTTTTACCTGGTTGTTCAAGCTTTGGAGAAAAGATTGTAAGAAAACCGGAATTCCCCCAGCTTTCATGATGAAAGAGGCTGAAACTGTTTTTGCTTTAACTTAACAGAAGAAAATTCAGCAATTGGATAAACCAGGCATGGGAAATTTTTGTCAGAAGACAATTATGGGTAATTGCAAATGAGGGATAAGAATTTAAACCCTTATGCAGACTAACCAAAATTGGCATTACTAACTCAATAAAACTATATTGTAGATGATGTATCTTTTGTTTAATCTCAACTTTTCAACCTTTTTCTTTTTTTTCCATAAAAAGGCTCAGTGTAGGCGTATATTTCTCTGCTTCCCACAACCTGTGTCCTGGAGCATAAGCAAAGCTAGTCTAAGGGGAATTTTTGAAGGATTTTTCAGAATGAATTTTGGGTGCTTTCTTCTTAGGTGCATTTCTCTTTTAGTAATGATAAAGAAGTCCCAGAGTGGAACCTTTATTCTGACCTGTGGGGAGTGTGTCATGATTTTTTTCCTGCCTTAAGACTGATGAAGCTGCTACCATACAAAATGCTAGTTGTTGGCCATGCTGACAAAAAAGGCATTTGTAGTTTTTAAGAACTGTCATTGATCATACTTTGTGTCAGGGAGTGAAGAAGGCAGCAGGGCCAGCACTTTTCTAACAAAACAAAGAGCTGACGAAAAGGGAAGCCGACTAAAGGATTGTCTGTGACTGGCTGTATGGCTATTTGCTGCTGTGTCCTGGAGGCAGGGTGGGTGGTGACTCGGGTAATGGGGGTCCCCAGGCAAATGAAGATGAGAAGCTGACCTTCTGGTTTGGAAGGTAACTTGCACATGCCTTTGGGAGAGGTGTGAAAGGCGGGAAGTAGGTTGCTTGTCCTAACTTTTAATTCCATTGCTTCCCAGCATCCATGCCAAGACTGTTCTGTACCTATGTACCTTAAAATGATTTTAAAAGTGCATCGAATTAGTTTCCTAATGCACTTCAACTGTTAAACAATGTATGTGAGGGATATAAAGACCTGAAGTTCTCTGATGACACAGAACATCTAAGATTGATGTGCTGTTGCCAACCGTACATGAAGTTTAGTGCTACGAGCTGTATTTAAAAGCCTTCTGCTTAATGTAAACAGTACATTTCTTCTACCTGTGGCTAATTAAGTAAATAGACATGAAAAAGCATGAGCAGAGAGGGACCTGGGGGTGCTGGTC
>NW_010122007.1:0-310 GCF_000699245.1 Pterocles gutturalis
CCCGAAAACGGGCGGACGGGGAGGGTCGGGATAGTTTGGGTTATTAATTTTTTTCTTTATTGTTTTTTTCTTTCCAAAATTGTTCTCAGTTTGGTTTTGACTTCGTCGCTGCCGGGAGCGCAGCTGTGACTGTACTATTCTGTCCCCCTCCTTTCCCCCGGGAGAGCAGATGGGGAGGACTCTCCTTCCTCCGTGCCGCGCTGAAGGTGAGGGGTGCGGAGGACCCTGTCCCGGGGCTCTCTCTGTCCTCCCCGAGAAGCTGAAGGTCGGGCTGGAGTCCGGCTCGACCGAACAACTTTGCCTTCCCATC
>NW_010122008.1:0-24562 GCF_000699245.1 Pterocles gutturalis
TTAAAATAATCAGATCTTTTCTTTTTAACATTTTCCATTAAACTACATCAATATTCCTATAGTAAAAAGTTACATTATTTGTGCTGGCTCAAAAAGCACTCCAACTATTTAACTCTGGATTAGTTCAGGTTAACGTTAATTTCTGCAGTTGAATGTAGTGTCATTTCTGGTGGGAATTTTATGTGAATCCACACTTGAATGGGATAGATTTTATTTAAAATTTTCACCGTGACCATATATAACCACAACTTTTCTATTATTACTTTTACTATTGTATTTCAATAAAAGAAATTGTAACATATCTCTTCCCTGTTAGTTACATAGTAGGAAGAAAATTTAGCTATTTGTCAGAAATGCAAGAACTAAACTCATTCATTTATACTGCTTTTGCAATAAGTAGCAGTTAAAAGACTCTTGGAGTTAATAATGCTGGATTCAACTGCTATTTAAAGTGTGGCCTTGGGCAAATCACTTCACCTCTCCAAACCTTTCAATGTCCACCCAGAATAAGGGTCTAATACTTATCTGCCTCAGAGGTGATATGAAGCTTAATTCATTACTCTTTATAAAAGAGCTGATAAACATCTAGTTTCCAGGATACACTATCCATTATCACTAATGGATTAGCTCCTATTTGATACACTACATGGGTTCAACCTCTCTATGATATTTTCATTTAACTGGAGCTAAACAACTTTGACTCTTAACTGCAAAATGTCAGGGAAGGCTTCCCTTTTAATTTTTAGCCTGCGGGAAAAATATGAACTTTGAATGGATATCTCTCAAACAAATGTTGTTCCTAACAAATAATTCATGACTTTTTTCTACCTGCTGATCCTCACAAACAAATAGCTCTTACATACTTGCTTTTATGAAGTTCAGCATTATTCATACTATGAACCATGTCAAGCAAAGTAAATGAAATATATATTGTTGTGTCTACAAGTACAGACTTGCTTCTTGACAAGAAGAGATAAGGGTACAAAAAAATTATTGAGGTGAAACTGTAGCACAAAAATTAATCTTCTCTCTCACAAAAATACAAAAATACAATATTAGTGCTTACTAATTGTCAGAGACACTACCATGCATTATTTCACTGGGGTTTCATTTACTTTCTAGTCGCAATGCTGTGTCATGGCACCAAAATGAAAGTGTGTGACTCAACCACCCCAATAAGGAACCAGAGAGACATGACACTTGCCCCCATGCACGGGGCTCAAAACAGAAAAGAGATGTGGGGATGTGGTTCCAAGAACAGTAGGAATGGGGAACCTACTGGAGCTAAAAGCAAACAGAAGTAACAGATTTCTTTTAAAAGAGATAGAGCATGCTCTACAGGGTATTCAAATTCAAGGGAATTTGGGCCTTTGAGAGGAACACTGTGGTGACAGCCAGGAACCAATAGTTAGGGGAAACAGAATTTAACAAAGGATGCTGAGGTCTAAACAACTCACAAACTTGATCTGTATTATATGGCCTCTGAGCATGGCTCCTAGCTAACAGATCCTCAGAGGGCATAGGGGCTGACAGTGAGCTCTTGAATACATTATGAATGGAAATGCCTATCTCGGAATTAAAATATAAAGGTTTAATCATTGAGTTTAGGCAGAAGTCCTCTTCTTCCTTCACAAAGCAGGTAGCTGGGGAATCAAGAGATCAAGTGAATAGTTTTACAAGGATGTAACTCTTCGTTGTAAGTAGGTCTTAGTACACTGAATATCTTCATGCCCAGATGATTAGAGGAGGAAGGCAAATGTATTTTAAAGGAATGTAAGTTGACCATAACATCATCAGATGTGTATTTACTACAAAATGCAACAACTACAATCACTTAGACAGCCTTGTTCAAGTGTCATTAGACATACAGCAAAGCCCTCTCAGTGCCTAGATGTAGATACAGACATTTATCAAGAGTAGGCCCAGGCTTTACTCAAGAGCACTCCAAATAATTTTCTACTTTATGAGCCAACAAGAATGGAACCAGGCATGGCCAGAACACTAGCACCCCTGTGCCCACGATACTGATTAAATGCCAGGCACACTCATGCAGATTGCTTCCAGATAAACAAGAAAATGATGGGATTAGAAAATCAGCAGGATCTACACTTACTATGCATGTGGTCTCTCCTATAGGTACTATTTCACTGGTGTGTAGTCATATACCTGACCTGTGTAGTTCAGTTCATACTTGTTGAAAGTTCTTGGGATTTTTTAAACTGAACAAGCTTCATTCTTCTATTATTTTTCCCCATTCATTGTAAGAGAATGCATCTGTCTTCCTTTTCTTGATCTAAGACTACAAATCATGGCAAGACTATCTGCACTTGAATAATTCAGTCTGGGACCTCACTACAGTCTGAGTAGTAGGCGTTAATTGCAATGTGGGTGCCAGCTGACTGAAATAGGAGATGGGCTTTAATCCAGTCCTAGACTTGTCAGGTAGTAATTGAGTCACCACGACCTCTTGTGAACAAGACAGCAGCTAGGAGTAATTGCTAAAAAAGAATGCAGGCTGACTCTGAAGTAAAGACCTACTTAGAAGATAGCTATACTGAATTTTATTTCTTTGTATTTTTTTTGTATGTGGTTCACTGAGACTGATTTGGCTACTGTGAAGAATGGCTGCTGCAGAGAAGGGAAAAAGTCACTTGGAGTCCCTTGCTCAGTTATTTTTGCCTAAGCTCTGTTACACTCAAAATCTTGTTATGAGAAAAAGGGAACATATCATATATGCAAAGTCAAGTGGAAAGCCTATGGCCTTTCACTAGAAACAGCAAAGTCATTACCACCGTCATTGGAAAGTGGTGTCTCTGAAATGCATTGATGTGGAACTACTTTTCTCAGAGTTCAGATTATAAGAACTAGTGTTGTGGTATCTATTAATTTGAAAGAGGAAACAAGTAACCTTGGCACAACTCTCAAAATAAATTATCAAGAAGCAACTTTTTTCTTGTTCTTTGTCCAGTACAAGGCTGATACTAATTTTCTCCCTCAGCTGAACTTGTCAGCGTGTAAAGAGAGGAAATTATGCCCATGCAAACATCAAATTTTCCACTCTGTAAATTTCGTTTTGGATTCGTTACTTTATGTTGTCCATGAAACCTAAACAAAGATGTGAATCATGTTGGTTTTGTGTGCTGTTTTGTCTATATGGTCAAATTAGCTATTTGCCCACACTGTATGTAAGCTATTTCTCTACCAGATTTACTCCTGTAATACAAAATCTGGATATGGTTCTGGGGATATAAGTAATTCCAGACACCCTTTACATTAAGCTCTATGGATAAAATCACACCATGCTTAGTTTGCACTGTTCATTGCAGTTCATCAGTATCCTCCTTCTGACATAGACCATTCTGCTACAAAACAAGGTACGCTACAGATACTGTACACTACTCTACTGAGTTGCAACATGGGCTTCTTACTGTTGCAGGCACTTGAAGATAACAATTACAAAAAAAAAAAAATCATTAATTCTATCATAGGATCTACCACATTCAAATTATGCTTTGAGGATGAGGCCAGCCAGTTTCAGAGGGTGCTAGCCCTCACGAGTGAGGGACAAATTCATTTGCACCCTATGGCATGGGACTAGGAATTATTCTTTGAAGTGGATGATGTCAGCACTAGAGACGTGTCCCTTTGAAGTCCTCTCTTGTTTTAATGTTTTCCAGCACAGATACCATCTGATTTTTACCAGATATGGAATTCAGGGTCCAAAGCAACCTCATGAAGAAGCTGCAGTGCCAGGACAGACAAGGGCCTTGGCCATGCCTAGCACCAATGCAGTCTTGCAACTCTGGATTCCAGAAGTTGGTTGGGATCACTTATCATCCAAACTTTATGCGGGTATATATATTACCTACACTAGCTACCTCCTGCTGTGAGATTTAATTTTCACTATTACGTAGTCTAACCTGCAGATGGGCCAACTATACAAAATATTATAATACTGCCACTCAGAAAAGTGACATAAAGTTGATTTAAAGCTATTCTTTGCATTCTGTTTGGGTTTTCTCTGCCATACCTCCTCCCAGAGACAAGCAGAGAGTACAACAATGAAGAACTCCATCTAACCTGGTTTATTTATATCTGAAAAGATGTAGGTATCTTTAGGAAAACATAAGTTTAAATTTTTCTCAAAGAAGACTGAATTAATCAAAACATCGTGTTTCCCATCTGGTGACTGGATTGCTGTGAAGATAGCCAAAAAATACCCCTTGTATCCTTCTTTGAAAGAATACATTTCCTATCACCAAGAATGCAATATTTTTGCAATGACTTAGCATTTCGTAACAAGCATTTTTTAATTTCCAGATAAAGGACTCTGATTTACACTCCCATCACATTCTCCGTTTAATGAAAAAATATTTCTGTAGTGTTCCAAATAATAATTGATTAAACCAACAGCAGAAACAGAATTTTTTGTTTATTTTCTTTTCTGGCATCCAATGACCATGCAGACACAATATATTCTACCTACCTTTGAAATAGCATTATTCATGACTATGTGCTTCAGCTTCCAATTTAAATACTCACGACTTCTACCATTTTATTTTTGTTTTCAAATGGCTTCTGCATTACAGTTTGTTTTGGGGGCATTTTTCATATCAGCAGGGTAAGATTAGCGTTGACATTTGTCATGAGCTATTGAAGAGACAGCAAAAAAAAGTTGATAGCAGTTTTCGATTTTCATCATACCAGCCTCAGAGCTCCTGCTGACATTATAACACTAACTCAAATATTAACATAAAATATTGAAAATACCATATGGATGCTGTTTGTGCATACTTGCCGAGAATGCTGAAGAGATGTTTCACTCACAATAAATATTTATAACATTATATGAAATGGCACAGACATTAACTGTAAAAAAAAATTTAATCAGAGCACTGAAGTTGTGGCATTTAGTGAAAGCACATTAAAATGCAGCAATAGTTTTCACTTAAGTGGCCTGATTCTCCACTGCTGTGAACTTTGTACAGTAATTCATGCCATGCTAGTAAGGCTACCCTATTACTATGGAAAGATTTACAAAGACATAAACTGTCACAAGACACGGGGCAAAGGAGAACCAAACAGAAAACTTTTGCAATAATGGTTTTGTGATGATGTTAGAACAAGGCTTGCACTAGATACCACTTACTTTGTTTCTGAATATGGACAAGTCTTTTGGGCTTAAATCCCAGTCTCACTGAAGTTGAAAGGAAAACATTCTTTCATATTTGGTGGAGAAAAATGGGTCTTTAAAAGTGCAACTCATTTCACAAATCTAGACACTGCAGAGGTCAGTAAGGACATTAAAAGATGTACATTTTTTAGCTTAGTCTGAAAGAGAGGCAGTTGTTGAGGAACTATTCTTACTTCAGTGAAGACAGTATGTTGTCATCTGTTTGAACTTACAGATCTCCCTTTTGCAATGTGAAAAAACCCTAAACCCCAGCAAATACTTCTTGTAAGCATAAAATTCAAGGTTAGCATGGAACTGAGACACCACACAGGTGGCAGAAACCACAGCTGTACCTAAATCTGTTAACTCTTTCCAACGTAAGGCACACATATTTGTGAGTATAGCAATGCAAGCCTGCACTGCAAAGGTCACGAGATTAGCCCAGCCAAGCTTCAAAACCTCATTGCTAACTATCATAGCTGGAAGATTGATGTGAACATGACTTTTACATCCGGGAAATTGAGATAAAGTGTAATACAAAAGGTCTGGCTAATGTAAGGAGTCCAGACTCTAAAGACTCCTGAATTATGAAAAGACCTGGTCTACAATGCCAGATCTCTTTTCCAAGCTTGAAAGCCAGGTCCCTGAACTAAAGGTTTTTATCTGCTTATTTATCTATTTTGAGAAACACTCTGCAGTTCAGAAGCAGAAGTTAGGCTGCCACCCCACTGTTCCTTCCATTTAGTGAATGGTATTGCTAGGCATAGGCCAAGCATAAGGCTTGGGAGTATTCTACATTAAGGTTGCCATGCTCTCTCTTTCACAGGGCAGGAAGTGCACCCACTGGTGCCAGTGCTCATATTCTGCTGCTGGGGATGACGGTCCACACCTTCAGTCGTGCAAATGATGACCAACCAAACCATTTATTCTGTTGCTGGTATATTTCAGCTATTCTGACTGTTCACTGAAATGTTGTTTATGACCATTCTGAGCTCTCATCTTGCAGTGAGTAACACTTCATGCATCTATATGTGTTCTGAGAATCCCTTCAATGCATATATGTCCCTTTGAATTCCCTTATATAAACATATATGTATAAAAAACATATCCGACTTGCCAATAAAATTTTGCCCTCATCAATAAAGCTTATTGAGTCCAGGATGCCATCTGCTTCTGCATGAGCCTGAGTATGTTGATTGGTCTCACACGGACTCACACAACAAGCTCTTGTCTCCTTTGATGCATGCTAGCCAGAGATTGCTCTAGAGAACAGCTTCTCTAGAAATCTATGTTCCTACTAAAGCAGGGTTCAAATACAAGGGAACAGTAACTTCTTGAGGCAGTTGAGGAAAACAACCACATACCATGAAGGAATGCAGGCTAACAGACCCAAGTGCTTCTCTTTCACTGCAAGAATTTCCTGACAGTCCTTTGCCAAGCAGAAAGACTCTGTCATTACATTAGCAGAAATTTTGCTAGAAAGAACCTATTCACATAATTTAAATACAGTATAATGGATTTTATTTCTTATTCAAGCCTCACATTTCTCTAGAAACATGAAATTTTTCAAAAGCATTTTGTTTATTTATGTTCAAGCTAAAAGAGCTGTGTTGCCCATTAGTGAAGTTATAGAGATGTAGACCTATCAAATGAGAAATAGATGTAACACCCATTAACAATAATGGGAGTTCTGTGCATAAAAGTGTGGAACAAAACACTTCTGCTTGCTTTTGGAAGTGATTTTTTCTTTATTAAATGTAAAGCCTCTAAAATCATAGGTATGCCTAAGACCAGCTCTATCAATACAAAATAGTCAAACCAATATAAATATGATTTTATTTTTAAAAGTGCATTTGAGCTGACAACCAGTGAGCTGTGGCTCAGTGATAAACCCTGGCAAATGGGGTTTGTAGTGGGAGCACTGACAGATTCCCTGCCCTCACAGCACTATCGTTATCTATTGCATTGCACGTTAAACACACATATCACCTGATAAATACATAGCATGTTAAATCTGATAAAACTTTTACTGAATCAAACAGACAAGGAGTTGAACATGATAAACAAGCTCCTCTATCTGATCCATCAGTTTCAGAAACAGATAAGTAAGCAGCTGAACATGATACAGTACATCATTGTCATGTGATTAAGGTCATAACTTGGGAATTGCCATTCTCTGAGTAAAAGTTGAAAAATCTGTCCAGGAGGTTTTATTTAACTATTTTTAATTGGGTTCACAAGCCTTTTGCTAAACTTTGTGAATTTACTAATGTAAATACAAAGAGACTCCTATATTAACAGTACTCAAAAGAGTGTGGCGTTACCTACTTCAACCTCTCCACCTCTGTCAACATGGTCACTCCCTTTATGAACTATTTACCCATTTTAGCAAGTAAGTATATGTTAAATATTTTTTCAAGGATGACCCAGAAGGTGAAAGGCAGTTAGACCAGGAGTGTATTTGGCTAAAAGACAGATCTTTACAAAATGGAGTGAAAATTATTTAATTAAATTTATGATAGTAGGATCCACAAAAAGACCTTTTATACTGGAAGAAACTATTTTAGCAGGTCAGTTTTTCAGGAGCTTGAAAAGCTGCAGTGGGAAAAGAAAAGATCTAACAGCAGGCTACTGGGGAGGATGCGTTGTCAAACACGGTCTAGAAAGGTAAGTGGATTAGCTTCTGCAAGAGAGAACAGTGCACTGATTGCATGTCATGTGAGGCTGAACTGTTGGATGCAAGAGTTAATATTTTATGGGAACCTTCTAAATCTGTTCTGTCTATAGCTGAACTTCATATCTGGACTTCATGTATTCTTCTGCTCACAGTTTTTTCTAAATGCATTTCTCAAGTACCCTTGAATGAGACACTGCTTTTAGCTGGTAGCAAGATCAAATGAGAATACTCCACCAAGCTCATATCAGTTCAGCGCACTGGATTGTACTTTAAGTACCTATATTCTAGCCACGGTCTTTTTTCTACACATCACAGTCATGGTCTTCCCCACTCATCAGTGTTCAGAGCCAGTAAATTGTCATTTAGACATACGCCAGTCAGACCCCAGGACATCCAGAATCTTGCCTTTGACTCTGGTCACTGGCCAGTCCCCAGAGTAAGGCCCAAAAATCCCCAGCATGGATCATTACAGACGTAACTAATCACAGTGAAGTGTTGGCTAATATTTTGGGATGTTATCTAATGCCCTAATACACATTTTCGTAAATCTGCTAAACTGTCACTGCAATCCTCACAGCAAAGAGATTGAAAACAAGAAACAACTTTATTCATTTTTAATGGTTCTTTTTCTGTATGAATGTATGCCCCTAAATTTCACTGAGGGTCCTCAGGAAAATTGTTGCCTGACTTTTAGACATGGATTAATACTTTCTCTTCTCTTTCATTTACACTTCTCTAGTTAAGTTTTCTTCACAGATTTTCAAATTTGCTAATCCAGTCTCTGTTACCACTAATGTTTAAGGTATTTTACCATGCAGATTCATGGTATTAAAAAATGACAAAGAAAGACTATTTTCATATACGTACTAAGGTGATTCATTTTATAAAAGCCTGATGAAAATAAAAAGCCTATTATCTATTCAAAAATTACTCTGGAAGTTGTCTTTCATTTTGCATTATTTTATGAACAGAAAAAAATTGTTGTGGTATCTTGAAGAAACTCCATTCAATCCTCCTCCATATATAATCTAATTTGATGGATAATCTGTCAAATAGATATTTATCTTGAGAGCTTGGCAATATCTGACAAGTTCAGAATCCACCATTCAAAGCTTATTTGTGCAATCTTATAATAATTTATACTGCTCTTCTTATTTAACCATAAAGCTTTGTTGGTGTGAAAGATCATCAATAAAACAGGTCTCTCAATGGCATTAAATAAAATAAGAAAAAACATCTAGGCAAAGATATCCACTCTTTCGCACTTGACTTTGGGGGATATTTTCCTTGAAAACATATACACATGTACATGATTCTCTTACATACATTTAAAATAATATTCTGTATGCAAAGACTCCTAGATATTATGAATCTGAATTCTCTAGGTATATACTTCCCTTCTCAACTCCTATGATTTCTAGGTTTTTCCAAATTCAGTTTTTTTATAAGAAGGAGCTTTATACATTATTTTTCTGGAGGGAAAAAAAAAAGTTAAAAAAAAAAAGACACTTTCATCATCAGGAAGTTTCCTGAGATCATTATGCCTGGAGTAGCTGTGGATGAGCATTGTTTTACTGGACTAGCAATGACCCACATAAGAAGCAGGAGGTAGTAGTATGGCAGTGGGCCCAGGAGTAGGATGAGGATGAGGATGAGGAGCCACCTTCAAGCTAAGGATGCATATGTAGCTCCTGGTAGAAGTGAAGCTGTGGGAAGAACAGAAGCTTTCTGGCAGTTGTTAACACTCATTTCAAGATTCATCTTTAGTAATTGCTTCAGAAACCAGCTGTGAGTATACCAGCTGCTTCAAAAAGAACTGAAACTCTTCAAGTACAGCCCAAAGTCTGAATCTCAATGCATGAAAACATAGTTGAGATTCAATTAAGACTTTTCTTGGGAGATTTTTACAAACCTGTGCACAGGCTATACTTTGCAGATGCTTTTTAGCCATGATTTCTGCATCTCTTTCCAACACATCCCATTAAGTGAGAACCTCAAGTTTTTTGTTAGTAGTGGTTGTCTGTATTACCTATCCTTCAGAAAAAAAAGACAAAAATCTACACAAATTCTTTCTCATTGAAGTAATTGAAAACTCTGTTGTAATTTCATTGTGCTTTGGATCTAACTACAAACTTTCAATAGTTTTTTGGAAAGAAGAAAACATTTACGGATATGAAAATAAATCCACAGATCTACATGCAGCTGCCTCTTTTCTCAAAACCGATGTCTTTATCATGTTCGGTAATCAATGTGATATCCAACTGAAAACCTATCTCTGAGCTTTTATTTTGTGGGGTGTAACACGCTCATTAAAAATACTTTTCATACTTCTTATGTGTGACTTCTCCTGGGTTTCGTTATAGAGGTAGGATCATGACATTGTATCCCAGCTTTCTAGGTGTTACAGAGAAAATTGTTTTTCAGCGGATAAAAAAAAGGAAACCCACATTATTCCTGTGTAGATGCTTGTGTCTCTGATTCACAGGGGTTTGTCCTTCCTTTCAGTAGCAACCCATGATGCAGATAGAAAAGCAGTGTTAGGCATCTGAACACTTCTTGTCTGCCCAGCATGTTCTGCTGCAGTCTTTGTCATGATTTTTCTGAACAAGAGGCATCACCTCACTGTTCAGAGGTAAAGGGGATCATCACCAGTTTATAAGAAAAAGAAAAAGGCAGCTGTCCATCACTAGTTAACTGAGCTCCAGTGAATTGTGTCTGCTGAGAAGAAGGGATTGTGTGAGAGAGACATGTCTCAAGGATAAATGAACAGGTCAAACTGCCAGCAAATCCCAACCCGAACAATAGCCACGTGCTAGTTAGCAGGCCAGGCAGCAGTTTTTACTAGTCTGCTGTCAGCTGTGCTATAGAAAATACAGTGACACCAAGAACCGGTAAAATAGATAAACAAATGGATGTAAAGAGTGGAATAACAGGAAACATAATTCCTGCATAATCAGGAAACAGAATTACTTGTTGTGGAGTTTCTCTTTTTCAAAACCTACAAGAAACTGAAAAAATCAGAAAATATGAAGAATCATTAAAAAAAAATTTAAAAAAAAATGCTCCCTGATGTACTTAAGGCAAGAATTTGACATTCTACTTTTAAAACTCAAATCATAGAATAGAATCATAGAACAGTTATAGTTGGAAGAGACCTTTAACGGTCACTTAGTCCAACCCCTTCTGCAATGAGCAGGGTCGTCTTCAGACAGATCAGGTTACTTAGAGAGCAGTGTACACATGCTGTATTTTAGCACATGAAAATTTGTCCTGGTTCTACCACAGGGAGATTATTTGAAAATTATAAACCCCTGGCTTGTCCTATTCATACAGAGATCTTAGATGCATGATGCCTTTATGTTCACATATTATTTGTATATGTATAGATAAATAAAAATCCATTCATATATGCATATATGCACACACAGAAGATATATCAGTTGCACCATACTGAGTGCTAGAAATTCTTGCATATGGGAAGAATTAAGCTATTCCTATGTGAGAGTTCTTCATCTCCACTATACATCTGTCACCTACAGTAAGTAGTCTAATACAAGCCATGGTCAATTTAGTTTTACTGAGAACAGTTGATCGAAGTATCAATCAAGAAAAAAGTAGAATTCAAGGAAATACAGTCACACAGATACACATATGCTTGCAAAATCACCCTTATGCCAGACCTGGGTACCTGTCTGGACACTACAAAGGATCCTCAGAGGCTGGGGCTCATGAAGCTGATGGTGCTTGGCACCGTCAACACGCAATATGCACACGCAACCAGACAAATCCCTTGGTCACCTGTGGCCTCAGTCCTTCAGTAGTTCCAGTGGTGCTGGCTGTCTGCTGGGATTTTGAGGACGGCGAGGCTGTGCCTCCTCAGGGTCAGCTGCATTCTGGCAACTACAGGACATGTTAGTCAGGCTCACCCACGCATTTTTCGTTTGGGAGCTGCATCTCTTCCAACCTTTCTCCCTCTTCTGTTTGGTGGCTCAGCCCGTCCTTGGCCATAGTTCTCTCACTTCCTCAGTGACAAATGGGGAGCTAGAAAATTTACCTCTGCCTGTATGGAAATAAAACCATTATGTTATACATCCTACAGAGGCTACATATTACAGAGGCACTATTCATTCTCTGTACATAACTGTCATTCCTACTGGATGGTTTCTTGAAAAGAGATGAACAGCAACTGAAACTAATATACCATCAGTGTACTATAGGGTTTTTTCACATCTTGATGTCAGGTCAGGCTGTTAATGATGAATGTTTCATGGAATTACAGAAAGACACTTCTTTTTTTTCTATTCATAGTCAGATGGTCAAAAACCTTACAGTGCTTTGATGCAATGTAACTATGTCTGATTAATCTGGAAGCTAACAGTGAGTCAGCCTTAAGTCATTTCACTGGGACCGAATGAACCAGCAGTGGGTAAAGAACAGGGGCTTTTTTCTGAAGACATGGGCCCTGACTGCAGCAGGGTGATTACTAAATGCACTAGATACTACGTACTGAAAGCAAATGATGTAAATACTAATTGCTTTAAAATAGAGAGAAGCCCAGCCACCAAATCCTGCCTTTATTCCAAATCATTCTTTGAAGCAGTTTGTAAAATGTCCCTTGAAAAAGATATTTTTGTAGTCAAGAAGATGGAACATGCATGTTTTAGAGCTAGCATTTCCTTTTACAATACCTTTTGGGCTGAAATTCAAGCTACCTAGAATCCCTTTGCTGAGCAAAAGCAGCAGAGGATGGTTGATGCCAGAATATTAGGATGTTTGAAAAATATGCAGAAAGTAGATTAAGATATGTGCAAAGGTATAAATTGAAAAAGGTAACAGGAAAAAAAAACCAAAACATCAACATCCTGATAAAGCGTGAAGCTATAGTGTTTGTAAAACAGGTTTTCTAACCTCTGCAGTTCTGCAGAGAATAAGAAATTTCAGTAGATGAACAAACATGAGAAAGACAGATTATCTCAAGGAGTCAATAAATAGAGGTATTTAAAGATTTAGTTAACAAAGAGGCCTAGGCCAGAGGAAAAGAAAAAACTACATCCAACTGCAAACTAATCTAATACCAAAGAAAGAGTAGATACAGAAATAAGTCTGAAAGGCTTTGTATGTCTCTCAAAAAAGGAACATAACAAAACAACAACAACAATCTGAGAATCACAGGTTTAGATTTTAGTAGCACAGAATGTAGAGAAAATCAAGATTCTAAGTATGTTTCCAAAAAGTGCAAATAATACTTGTATTAGTGAACCATACTTGATGAGACTTCCGACTTAATTGCCTTGAGTATACTGTGATTTATGCAGTGTCCCATTACAAAAGTTCCATAACATGCAATGTTAGAAATTGGCTCATGAGGATGAAAGTGTACTTCTAATCTAGGTATGAGAAAAGCAAGATGCTGTAGCAAAAGTTTGTCTTTAGCCTTCTACATAGCATTTGAAAAATGGGAGCATGTAATAACAGACTGTGAAGTTATGGCTGAGAAAACAATTTACAGATTACAAACCACACTGCTAAATTTATGGTTCCTTGTCTATAATAGGTAACTAAATTATGTTAAATTTCATTTGTTAATGTTAATCTTTTAATGTTTTAATATTTATCACCATGTAATTTTTTCTGGTTGCACCATTTTTCCTTTCAAACAAAACCAAAACCTTTCAAAAGGGATTGGGATTGGTCTAAGATTTTAGTGTGGATTTTTTCCTAAAATGGAATTAGCCTATGATTTTTATGCCAAATTTTAGACAAGGGCAAAATTTTTTAGCTGAGCTATAACACCTTGGAAAACTAGTTTTGAACAGGAATTATCACAGAGACCCATGCATAGTAGCACCTGTGAGCATACCAATAATAAATACATCTCGGTACGATGAAATTAATTTATTGCAGCAGTTTTACTCTATTTGAGCTCAAAGGGCTTTTGCTGGTAAATATACTGTTCTTGTACACTTCTTTACTCATAATACAAAAAATAAAAATGAAGGCTGTAGAAGCAAAATTAATTGATTGTGAACATAAATATTTAATAAATAAGAAAGAATTTAATTCTAAAGATTCATGATAGAGAGGTAGAATGGATTGCTGGGAGAACAAGCATTACAGTGGCAGGTGATTTGTTTTTATTTACCACTGCAAGCATTGATTTACCATAAAAGTACTGTCTGGTTTTATTGCTTGAATTAGTCTTGTGGAAATGTGGTTAGTTTACAACATAAACAACTTTTAATGAGCAAAAGTGTTAAATATCTATGAAAAAAATGTTAGAGAATAAAACCTGTACAATTACCTCACATTTTACCCTTGACCAACATTCCATCTTACAGCCTTTTAACTCTATAACACAAAAAGGTAACCTTAATAGAATTATTTTTCAAAAAAGTCTAATCAAAGCAGTAAATACTCATTTTGTGTCTGAGCTCCAAAATTGCTTATAATTCACAAAGAGAGCTCTGTACTTTGCAAGTTTTGCAAATGGTAAAAAAAAAACCCCAAACAAACAAAAATAAAACAAACAAAAAAAAAAAAAAACCCAAACCATGACGTTGGAACTCCATAAATAATTTTATGTGCAATTAAAACCTCATGTGGTTGCTACAAGGAAGTTCTCCATATCACAAAGGTAGGTGATGATCAAAAGCATTCATTTATTGAGAGGAAACAGGAACAGAAACAAAATACTGAGGGTTCCCAGTTCCAGCAGGCACTCTCAAGATTCTCTTTTTTGCATCTTATAGGAACATTAGCATTTCTCTAGATCACTAAATGTTTTGTGGGAGAAGTATGATTTAATAAGTAGTAACTCATCTTTAGTAAGTGTTCCAGTTCTGCTGCCTGGAGAACAAACAGTATCCTCAATCTGGAATGGGGTCCTGACAGAAGAAAAACTCTTTCTTGAGACCTCATGTTGCAGTATTACAGGACACATTAACATGTACAGCTGAGCAGTAACATAAGTAGGATCACCCTTGTCAGCTGTATGAACAGATGTAGAAATAAAACTTCACCTTTGGGAGCAAAGTGGGTCAATGGGCCAAAATTATTTACTGAATATTTTCAAAACTTTCTCTGTCTGCTGTGACATCCCATATTGTTTTTTTTTCTCTTGAGGTGTTCATAAGTAGTTTAAACCTGTCCAGTGGATAGAACTGGTCTCATTGAAATCACAGTGTAGTGCTAAACAGAGATAAGTTCGTATTTTTGGAATGTTTCTTTTTTTGGGTAGAAAATTAGTGTTCAATTTTTCCACATTTTCACAGTGGTGAATGCTAATATTCATGAAGTGAGTTTATTTTTTAACATATCAGTTATTCTTATTTACAAAAGAATTATTTTTAAATAGTATATTCCCAAGGGAAGACGGTAATAGCAGCAGGTGTTTGGCTGTACAAAGTGTGTAAGGGTATTGAATGTGGAGCACTTCAAAATCTAAAAGCAGCTAAGCATTCTTCTTTACTAGTCTTGATTGTGAAACCACAGGTACCTACAATAGTTGTATCCTTCTGGATGAAATGCAACACCTAGTGCTTTAAGATTATTTTCCATTAGTAAAGAAAATATCAAAAGTAAACCTTAGGCTAGACTTCTTGGTGAATTTACGGAAATAGAATTGCGGGTTCAAGAATCGTATTGATGAGCAGGGTATAAACAGATTTACCTGTCACTTTAATGAAGACTCCTAATGTTATTTTACTGTGAAATAATTCTGTATTTCCCTGCTTCTGAATGCTGAATTTAAAAGAATAAAAATGCATTAGATGGAAGTAAATGAGTGATGAGATAATTTTAAACACTCAGTTAAGTGAGACAACTACATTGTTTTTAAAATCTAGTTTTAAACAGTATTACTTAGCATAGAACTATTACAATCTACCATGTCCTTGTGTTGCCATATACACACACTAAATCCATGCACTAAGTTCCCTGTGATTTTTTTTTTTTTTTTGGAGGTTGCTTATGTACAATAGCTGCTTTTCAGGCAAAAATAATTCACATGAGCATTTTTCCTTATGTTTAGAGAACATGACTGAGTCTGAATTACAGGAACTCAAAAAAAAAAAGAAAGGTAATGTCAATACAGAGATGTTATTAGGAGCAATATTACCATAACAATTCAATTAGTTGTGCAGGTTCTTCATTGTATTTCACACCAAAGTCATGTAGATGCATTTCATTTATGTATTTTTTTCTTTGTTTATCTATTCATTTTTTGTACTGCAGCAGGCCCAATGGTGATCCAAGGCTGAACATGCTGCATAGGCCATCTCCTGGCTGCCCTTGAGCAGCTTTACATTTGCTCTTACCTGCCCACAGACACTTCCAGGGCAAGCAGCTGTAGGTGCTGGTGATAGAAACTCATTTGCAGTTCCACTGCACTAATGAGAAACAAAAAATTACGTCACCTGCACATATGGCTGATATTGATGTTAAAATGCATGGTAGAGATGAGAGGAGAGGAAGGGAAGAGACAAATCTTTACATGTGAGATATTTGTGCATGCAAGTGAAAAGAATACAAAAAGTGGCAAAAACAACAGCCCTGAAGGTCTGTATCCTCAGAAATGTCTGTGCATTGCTCAGATAAGCATTGCAGCGCAAACTCTCTACACAGCTTGACATTCAGTGGGATTTTCCACCAGATTTCAATTTTCTTCTACAGTGCAGATGGTAGGAGGAAAACTTTTCACTAGCTGATAGTGGATCTGAGTAGGAAGCTGCTTAAATTATCCAGAAATGACATGGACCGTGAGAGGAAAAGGGGAGATTAGATTGGAGAAAGACACTTGTCTCCATGCATTCAAAGTCGTTAGCTAATAAAGACTCTAGTATTATGTCCTTAGGCATCCAAATTCCAAAGCTAGCTCTCCTGTTTGCCCTTCATTTCCCTAAGCAGTGTCTGTAGCAGTTCCAGTTGCTGACAGCAGCCCTGCTGATGCAGGGAGAGCAGACAAGAGCTGTTACACGCGTTTTCAGCTCACCTCTGAGCTCTCTGATGAGATGCCTGGACTGTGATAGTAAAAATACAAGCCACTGTGGGTTTGGGTTGAGTTGGTTTTGTTGGGTTTTTTTTTTGGTTTTTTTTTGGTTTTATTGGGTTTTTTTTTGTTTTGTTTTTTGTTTTTTTTTTTTAAAAAAAAAAACCTCTGAGTAGCTTTAGGAGATTCAAACTTTCATTGCCTGCTTTCCAGGGGAGTGTACCATCATCAGCAGGTTACAGAATACTTTAGAAATGACCCACAAGTATAAAACCCAAGGTACTGAAGAAGGAAAAAATAAGTTCAAAGGGCTTCTTTGTTTTGGCAAGAAAGTAACTTTTTGCAGAGGTAGGTCTGTTGGGTCCCAGTAGTTAGTAAATATTTTGTCAAATTACTTTTATATAAACAGGATTCTTGGAGAACACAGCAGGGGACAAAACAGTGGTGACTGGTTTTAAACAGGTCCAGAAGTTAGGTAGTACCTGGAAGTAGACATCTGGAAGCACTCCCTAGACTGAAGACATACCAGAGTTGGCTAAAATGGGAGTTGGGCAGCATGTATTTTTTCTGAAATCCTTTGGATGGAATTTGTTTACTTAACTGCCAAAAAATTTAGCTTGTCCTACTCTGGCCTACTATAAAGAAAAGGAGGTTCACCCTTCAAGAAGAAAAATTGGTTTATCCTAAGTTAAACGCCTATGCTATATACCTAAACTAGATCAATCAAACTGTCTTTGGACTTTATAGTTGGTAACCTGTCTCTCCCCGGTGATTAGAAAAGGTACCTAAATTGCTAACTTGCCCACTGACAAGCATGATAACTAAAATTCAGACAGATCAAACTAGATTATGTAAATGACACATCATAGTTCCAACAGGTAATATTATAATAAACCTAAAGTAATTTTTCTCTCCTTTTATGAGTTTTTTTTTTTTAATTTTGAAAAGAACAGGAACTCCAACTTTCAATATGTCAAATCAAGTGACATTCCACAGTCCTGCTATAGAGAAAAAAATAATTGTATTTGTTGAAAGGCATCACTTGCAGAAGACTACTGTTTTCATACTAAACAAAAAAAGAAAGGGAAACAATTTACATCAACAGTCTAAGCTGACCCATTATCTGCCACTTCTTCGGTACAATGGATTTCTACATGAGTAAGTTTTTAAACACTTATAGAAAATCAGCTACCAAAAATAAAGTACCTACTGACATATTCCTAAAACTTAACATTTCCATTAAATCTTCATTGCCTACATTGCAATGGTAATGAAAGCTGTTCTGACATTTGGTAAAATCAGACCAACAAAGGTTAAGTAGCTTTTATAAATGACAAAATTCCAGAACCAGAACTCTATTTGGTGTTCAAGATCTCTCTCTTAATTGCAAAGAAATTTCAAATTTCTAATTTGAACTTCTGGCGAAGTACCTATTCTAGACCTATTGCATGATCACATCTGAAACTTTGGTATGCTACCCGTATCAGGGTAATAAAGGTATGGTTTTTTACTTAGAGGTATGTGTTTTGAATAATTTTTAAAGCATGCAACCTAGATTGTTCTAATGTCTAACCACACTTGTTAACAATATTGTTTATTACTATGCGCATAAAAGGAAACATCAAGCATCTTATTTATTATCCTTATCATCTCTCCCAAGCTTTCCCCTTGTAGTATCATTGTCTTAGAAACTCTTTAAGGTAGCCCACTGAAACTGCATTTCAGGTTTCATCTTCATTCAATGCATGCAAATACATAAGACATAAGAAGAAAGATATTGCGTATTAGTAACTGCCAGCTGCTCACTCTAGAAGTGCAACAGAGCCAACAGCCAGCCAAATCAGACTTTTAATTCAGAACAGTACCTAGCTCTGGAGTATTTGATGACAGCTGTTTGACACATCATTATTTTTCAGTGGTGTTTTGGAAGTTTGAGGGGTTGTTCTGATTCCTTCAGAGTCCACTTCAGCTGAGAGACCAGTCCAAGAAATCAAATGCCTCATAATGTTAGAGGCTCTTGCAGCTCCCCCATTTTTGTAGGAAGGTAACCTTACCTTGTCAAAATGCATGGGCTTGTAGAGTATAATTTCAAAGTAGCTTTGTTTCTTCTTGAACTTAATATTCTCCGTGTTGGCTTCCTGCATTCACACTATTTTCTATAAAAGTTATGGCTCTTGTTGAGAAGCTTAAAGAGCTGCATGGCATGAAAAATAATTTGGTTTTCCTTTAAAGTTTATTTCAGTCTTCTGTGCACTTTACTACAAAAGACTTTATAGCTAAGCTCACTGATTCCATGCAGCTTTGGTTTTGTTTCCAGTAGCAACCTTTATGTGAAATGCTCTACAGAAAGCAGACAAAAAAGTGATAATGAAAAGACAGATAGAAAAATAGCAAACTAAAATCATGTGAAACATGTGTCATTAAGCAGAGGAAATCCCCAAATATTGCCTCTGAGAAAGATCTCTCAGTAAGCCTGACATTAGCAGCAATTTCTATTTTTTTCCTAAAATAATGATGCCTTTGGGCTGAAATCTGCATACCGTTGTAATAGGGACATGTAAAGCCTAAATACTGAACTGAGGAACTTGAGGATCTTGGGCTACCACCAGGCGGTAGTCCTGCATGACATTATCCATAATCCTTTTCCTTCGGTGTGACTGTCCCTTGAATTAATTTCCAGGATTTGGCGTAACAGACAGCACATGCTCAGGCCTGATGTATACTGGGAGAAGCACCATTAGGTCAAAGTGAGAGCACCACCCGCCTAGGACACAACAGACTGGAAGAAATAAGAGCTATTCTGCAGCCATTGTTACTTGCTGCTTACTGGCTGCATCATCTCCTAGATTTTTACATACTAATCACTTGGTAATTTATTCAGAATCCACTAATTTATGGAAATGGTATAGACCAAATTTTCAAGCTGGAAGGTATAAATACATCAGGTTACCCAAAAAGTTTTTGATGTGAATCCAACAACAGCAAGAGGTACTACAGGTGGAATATGAATTCCTACTGCCTGAGAATTGATAGCTTTCCCTTTTATTTGAGCAACCAGCCTGGATGAGCTTGAGCCTTGCAGCAGCACCCTGATGAAGCAGTGAGCGATGGCAGTGGGAGACTCCCTGCTATGAGGGACAAAGGTTTCCATTTGCTGACCTGACTTGCTGCTTAGGCAGGTTTGCTGCTTGCTGGGGACTCAGATCTGGGATTTTGTGGAGGGACTGACAAGCTTTGTCCAGCACTGCCCACCAGATGCTTGTGCTGCCATTCAGAGGCAGCCCACCAGCCTGGAGCAATGGGCAGAGAGGAACCTAATGAAGACCTACAAAAAATCCTGCACTTGGGGAAGAGTAACTCCATGTATTAGTACAGGCTGAGGGCTGACCAGATGCTTCTTTGCAGAAAATGACCTGGTGGTCCTGGTGGAAAACAAGTTCAAGATGAATTAGCAGTGCACATTTAGAGCAAAGAAGGCTAACAGCCTCCCGGTCTGCGTTACACCTAGCATTGCCAGCAGGTCAGGGGAGGTGATCCTTCTCAACAATGAGGAGACGCATGGAATGCTGTTTCTAGTCCTGGGCTCCCCAGTTGCTCCAGCAGAGGGCAACTAAGGTGATAAAAGGATTGTAGCAGACATGCCAGGAGAGGTTGAGAGAGCTGAGAGTGTTCACACTGGAAAAGAGAAAGCTCACAGGGAATCTTATCAACATGTATGATATGATGGGGAGGAATAAGAAAGATCGAGAATATTCTCAGTGTTAATCAGTGAAAAGACAAGAGGCAACAGGCACAAGTTGAAATACAGAAAATTCCACTTAGACATCATAAGAGAAAACTTCTTCAGAGTGTGTCTGAGCTCACAGTATGGGAATAGTTTCCCACAGTGGCTGGGGAGTCTCTGTCCTTAGAGATACTCAAAACCCAAATGGGCATAGCCCTGAGCCACCTGCTCTACCTGAACTTAGTTTGAGCAAGGGGGCTAGACCAGGTCTTCATTGCTTCTATGATTCTACAATCCTATTTCAAGATGTTTGCTTTTATGAATTTACCTGCTATGACCTTTTGTCATAGCATTCATTATGCTAATAAACCATTAACCTTTAAAATATTTGAGCTAAATTGTGGTAAAGGTATTCCAGTTGCATTTATAACCTCATAGTGTTAAGTATTACCACAGTGAGAATCTCTCCTGGAACACCTTGCAAAGGGCAGCTTTTATTACTGACCACAGCTATGTCTTAGACTTCACTTCACCAGACAGATCTGGTATACAATATAATGTTGTTATAAATCGACAAAATCCCACAGAGAAAGAGATCTTTCAGGGTAAATTTTCATGAGGCTAATGACCACCCCTTTCCAAAAAAACCTTCTCAGAATAAGGTAAATAGAATATTTTTAACATTCTTAGGTCTGGTTTGTGTCTAAAAACAGAAATTCCCAATCTTAATTTGCTTAAGTAGCACCAGCACTGATAGATCAGATCCTAGCTCCATGCTAGATTGCTCATATACATAAGATATGTTGGGCAGTTCAAGTAGCAGTTGCATGCCGTTCAAAAATTACTTGGATAACCAAAGTGGTGAAAGCCCTTGTATACAGGCTATACAGACTGCTGGTACTTAAGGCCTGAGCACAAAGGGACAGCGAGAGAGCATTTTCTTTCTTTAGACATCACAATCCAAACAATGTACAAAAGAGTTAAAAATAATTTTAAAAGCAAAAGAAGAGAAGAAGGGGAAGGCACTTTGGTCATTTCAGAATCATTTGGTATGTTCCTGATCTGGATAAGCTAAAGCTATTAATATGTCATTCATTTCATAGCATAGTAGTAAATCAGCCCCAGTACAGTCTGTTAGTCACAAAAACAGTATGTCCTTCATTCTTCGCACTGTTTGGCCACTGGTTTTGCTTTTTTCAATTAAATTGTACTTAAGTTCATGTGACATATTAGACATTCCAGCATCAAAGAAAATAAATCTCAAAGAGAACTCCAGAAGTTTATTGTTTGGGTTTTGTTTTTTTTTTTCCCTAGGACAAGATGACCTCTGTCTTATTCAGTCTGACAAGTCAGTTCTCAAAAACTTCCAATAATGTTAATTCCACAGTCTCCCCAGGCAGTCCTTTCCATGATTTATGGTTTAAAATCTTTTCCTAATACATAATCTAAATTTCCTTTTCTCTAATTTAAGCCTATTACTTCTTGTTCTATCCAAGGCTGACACAGAGGACAGATTATTCCTTTCCTTTTTGTAACTACCTTTTGCATACCAGAGAGTGCTATTTTATATCCCTTCCAGTCATTTTTTTTTCTTCAATTTTTATCCTTTCTTCAGAGGTCATGTTTTCAAGAACTCTGCTCATTTTTCTTATTCTTTTCTGCAATTTCTCTTATAAGCACCATTTTATAGTAATACAATGTTAAGATGATGAATTTAAAAAGTTGAAATCTTTTTAATTTGGAAACCTGACATTGTGTGAATGTCTAGTTTCACATTATTCTAGTTTCATAAGAAAATTTCAGGGTCATAGTATGTAATAAATTTCAAAATAATAGCTTTAAGTTTTCTAAAGTTAAGTCACTCCTGGACTAGCTGCAATGGTTTAAGGTGTTGCTGATCCTAACAGTCACTACCTCAGCTACTCAAGTTGTCAATTCATACCTCAGCTGTAGAGTTTGCCCTCATAAATCAGCCTGTGAACAGCAACTGTTGAAATACGAGTGGAGATTCACTTCTGTCAGGTTTTTCTACAACAGCAGTAATCTTGAGCAAAGGGGCACAATGAGCAGCTAGAGGCTGCAGCCCCTTACACACCACGGCTGTTTGCTTCAGTATGTGCCCCAGAGGCCTTCAAGTGACCCTAACTGAATCTATCCTGATGTATTCCAAAAGACTATGCTTACCAAGGATAGGTGTTTGTGACCTCGGTGAAGGCTGATCAGTTGTGGTCATCAGCTCTGATTATCTCTCAGCTGCTGGCCAAGACAGTCCCTTACACTGGACAGTTACTATGACTAATGGAAATATGGCTGCTCAGACCATGCTTCAGCAGCTTTCTTCCATAATGAGAGCACATGATCGTCTGATGCAACTGGATTCCAAACACATTGGGGATCTTTGCTGTCCCAAAACAGTGAGAAAACCTCAGACCCACAAGCAAAAGGAAATTTACAGATTTACAAGAGTAGAGAGAGAAGGGGAAGCACCAGTTTGATGAACAGATGTAGTGGGGGACAAGGTGTGAGAAAAAGTATTTTTTAACAGAAATACTGACTCCCATAAGCTGAAACAGCATTAATGATGGGATGGTGTTAATTATATTATTTTGTTCTATTATCACTCTACAAACAATTCTACAAAAAGGTTCAGGCCTCAAAGAAAGGTCAAGTGTTTCCACCCATCACCTCTCTTTTTCCCTGTTTTCCTCTCATCTCCTTGTGTTTGAATGTTTTCTGGTCACCTGATCCTCTGTATAGTTATCAGCACTATACCCCCTTTTCCTGAACAACTGAGATTAATATCTAGTTGAACTTGTACACCCCTCACCTTACCTGATGGTCTCTTTCTTTCAGTCTTTGCTCTAATTTCACACAAAAGCTTTTATGCACCGTGCAAGTTGTTGAGCTCACCACTTAAGACGTGTTTTCCTTAGATGTCTCCAAGTGTGTTAAGTAGCTAACGTCCCATTATATTCAGAGGAGATCTAGTCAAGAAAGTCAATTAAGAGCTTTTAGGTTTTGTAGACTGAATTCACATGAAACCTCAACCAATTAATTCACAGTCCTTGTCAAGGATTCACAAGGTGTTCTAGCTATTTCAGGCTAAGAGGTAGAATACATAACCAATTTTGACTCCAATCGTTATACTGTAGTTTACTACATGAAAAATGTAGATGAGAAACAACAAAAAATAATTAAAGCTACATGCAGTGTTGGGATATTTGAAGCCCATGAATAATGCAGTGAACCACTTGGTATTAGATAATCTGATTAGAAACCAAGGATTTAAAGTTAAAGTGTTTTACGAAACTCAAAACACTGTTTTTATAAATAATTCCAGCACTTCCAACTGTAAAGAATCCAGACTTCATAGAAATGGACAAAACGTTACATATTGAAAAGTCACCTTCAGGGAAGAGCCCAGAGATGCTTTAAAACTCCAAAACCTGAAGTGCACTGAAGGCAAATTTTGAACACAAAGAAATAGGTTTCCTTTAATTTTCATATTTTCTTAAGATTTTTTCATGAAATTGTATTTATATTCCCCCTTGGAGTGTGACGATTCTTGATGTATCAAGTTTGACAAAGTGTGATTTTCCAGTGTCTGAACAAACCTTTTTGGTATTTGCCTTTATACAGGATAAGAATACAATTTTGCTTACTTTCATTACTTATACCTACAACTCCATTTTTGCTTGTTCTTTATAATGTCTCATAAGCGGGGAAGAGCAATCCTCATATCTTATTTCAGTATACTTTTCAGTAGTCTATGTATGCTAAATTTTTCTTATTTTTTTCTACAGATACACTTTCATCTATTTTTCAGCATATATTCTTTTTTGCTTTGGGACTTTTTCTAGTTTTTACCTGTTATTTTAAAAGGCAACTAGAGCCTGGGTCCAGAAACTGTATTCTGAAGCTAAACTGCTGTTAAATGGAATACAGTCTGTGAACATGGGAAACATTGAGCCAATATATGCTTAAGTAAAATTCCTTTCCCTA
>NW_010122008.1:24593-32259 GCF_000699245.1 Pterocles gutturalis
GATAAGAATATACCAGAATAAATTGCTCAGCAGTTAGCTCAACTTTGTTTAAAATGATATTTCTCTTACATTACAAGCCAATCTGTCTATTGTTTAGTACTGTAACAGAGTAGTATTTGTTTACATGAATATTGCAATTTCCATATTCTTCCCGCCGCAACTTTTACCTATCCAGCTCACCTTCATGCTGAATTAATATCTCTTTATATGAACCACTTTCTTTATTGCACTCCATTTTATTGCTTTCAGCCTAGATCACAGGACTGCATTTAGTCTTATCTTCTGAAGAGTTTGCAACAATGACCTGCTTGAATCATCTTCAAGGTGGATTTAAGAAGCTAATTCAATAACTAAAAAGGAAATTAAATACATTGTTTAAAGCAATAAATGAACATTCATGCAAGAGTCTAATTCTTAGAGCTGTCACTTGGTCATTTCTCAAACAAACTTACTTTGACCTTAAGGGGAGTTTGCCTAGCAAAAGCAGGGGAAGTTTTATTGTCTGTCTTCAAGTGAAAGAACTGACTGTTATTCCAGTATGATACTATCCCTTGAACATTTTCACCAGATGTTGCTGGAAAGAATTGAGAGGCACTTCAATGAACATGAGCAGCACAGAAAACAAAAGATTCAGAATGTTATTATTCAGTCTTGTTTTAAATCCATCAGCGGTATTAATATAGTAGTTCTTTCAAGGGACATAACAAAAGGGTGTAAGTCCACTTCAGTCCTTGTTTTTTTTTTACAATATCTGCTTCCTGAATAAAGTCTGCATATAAATTCCTCACAGGAGAGAGGAAAGATGGAGATGAATCTAGACTTTTCTCAACAGGGTGTAAAATCAAACATAAGAACAAGGTTTTTTTACTGTGAGAGTGGTCAAACCTTGGAACAGGCTGCCCAGAGAGGTTGTGGAATCTGCATCCTCGGAGATATTCAAGACCCAGCTGGACACGGTCCCAGGCAACGTGCTCTAGGTGACCCTGCTCTGACCTGAGGAGTTGGACTAGGTGATCTCTAGATGTGCCTTCCAACTTCAGCCATTCTGTGATTTGATGATTCTGTGGATGTACAGTGTTCAGGTATGTGATTCATCTTTGGCACTTCACATTATGGGACCCTGGGTGAAATGCAGCGTAACACATGATACAGAGTTTCATTCAGAGATTTAATCTTCTCTCACACTGAGCGATCTCATCTGCAGCCCTCAAAAGGTGTTTATCAGAGGAGAAGAGCCATACCGGGTGCTACTACTCCTTCCTTCACGTGCTTGTCAATAATTAACATGTGGTTGTAGAATACCAAGCACAAGCAGATCTTCCATGTCCTCTTAATTTCTGTTCTTTAGGGGAAAGACAATATGGTTAGTGCATTTGGTTCACTCAGAGCCGTAGGTTCAGTTCCCTGGTTTGCTACTTGATTTGCAAGCACCAAATTTTAATAATGACGACTGTAGCTATGAAGAAGTAGCAGCAATTTTCAGTATCAGATTCTGCTTCTTTAAGGCCTGGAAGGACTTATAGGCTTTTAAGCATTGCACAAGCAAGCTGATGCCAAACTCGTGCAATTGAACAGTAAGGTGAAAATAGGAAAAAAGGTCAAATATTATTCCTATTTTCATAACTTCAAGCACAACAACTAAAATTAAAGACAAATTTAAGAAAGTGAGCTGTTAAGAAAAGAGATATGTAAAATAATTACAGTAAAATATGTGAACATTTCGATGCACCAGTATGCACCATTGGCATTAAACTGCCACGAGACTTGTGTAATTCTTTATGATTGTGGATTTCTGAACGTTTTACACAACTGGCATGTGTGGTTCATGATTTTAAGCTTGATACAGTTCATTCTGTCATTGCATTCTCTACATCTTATTTGTCATACATTAAATGGAGAAATATTATAGAACACATTGATTTTATTCTCTTCTAAGTGCTCTTTTCTCTTTCACACAAATGGTTT
The DNA here is from genome assembly GCF_000699245.1 of Pterocles gutturalis. Classification (NCBI taxonomy): domain Eukaryota; kingdom Metazoa; phylum Chordata; class Aves; order Pterocliformes; family Pteroclidae; genus Pterocles; species Pterocles gutturalis. The sequence goes on from NW_010122008.1 coordinate 26,559, forward strand.
CTACAGAAAACTTCATGCAAAGTAGTACTATACTCAGAGAGAAGATAATGCATTTTTCTGTTGATCCTGCTCGTAGGTGTTCAACATGACTGTTGCTCATTGCCACAACTGTTGATCTGACAAAATCACACTACAATCAAAAAATGAACCTTTTAAACCATTAAGCTTGTATCATCCACTAGGGAACAATTTCTTCTATTACTGAAATTAGGTGAAATACCACTGTTTTCTCTTACTGTCTAAAATTGATTTGAAAATGGTGAGTAATCACACAAAATGATCTGAGATTGAACAACTAAATTCTAAAATGTCTCAACAGAACAGAGATCTTTTCAGTAGTAAGTATTTTCCAGGGATGCTGGAATCCATAGTGTGTTTTTAGACAAAAATAAGGCAAGGGTAGACTGAAGAATACAGTGTTTCTGAAGTCACTGTGCAGATTATTCAATGAGAAAATTCAGTTGGAGTTTTGTTTTATGTTAGATGCAACCGAGATGAAGAAAAAACAAATTCCTCTGTCCTTGTCCTATGATCCACCTGCCTCAAGTGAGTGAAGCAGACATTCTTCACTCATTCTTCTTAACTAAAAGAATCTGAGTCTGAATGTCTCCTTCACTTCACCTCAGTTTACGAAACCTGAAGACGTTTCCTATTTACAGTGTCTCTGACACTAATCAAATGTCAGAGAGCAAAGGTTTGTCATGAGTGTGCTAGACAATACATAATTATTGGTCTCAAAAGCGCATTTGGAACTTTTGTCTTCATATCATGTGGATAAAAATTCACTGTATTTATTCTGTATCTGTCACACCACAGGTTTGTTCTGTTCAATAAGTTCTTTGTGTATCTGTTGCTGAGGAAGTCTCAGCTTTCCCTAATGGAGTGCTACTGACCACCTCTTTTCCACATGGTCTTAGAACTTTCAAAGTATACGGACCTACTAAACCAGTGGGAAACGTTATTTCTAATCCTGAAGAATCTTGTCACTTTGATAAGGCTGTACCTCATATTTAGTTTCTCCTAAATCCTACTGCAGAACCTGCTTCTACAGGAACAAAACATGAAGCTAAACCCTAGGCTGATGATGCCCATCAGAAAAACAGGTGATTTCTCTTCTTTCTGGCCACCTTCCAGGTTTGATTATATCTCTAAGTCAGCAAAACCAAAAGAGCCTCTAAAACAAGATTCCAACACTGCAGATAAGATAGCTCTTTAGGTGCCTGAAATCATATGCAGTAATTCTAGAACTAGAAATGGAAGAGTTAAAGCATTGCAGTATGTATTTCCAGGCAGAATTTATAATTTATTTTCTCTGATGGAAAAAGAGAAAACAAAGGTGGAGTGAAGAATGCCTATGTTACAACAATATTGATTGTATTTGTTAAAGTACACAATTGTTATAATTAAGGTATAGTTTGCAATTGCAAGGCAGGAAAACCAAAATTTTTCTTTCTTTCAAATTATTGTTGTTTTACATACTAAACAAACATCACAGTAAAGAAAAGGGGAAATTAATTTTGCATCTTCATGTGAAAAGAAACCTAATTCTGTGAGATGAATTTTTGACCACCAGGGGATGTAGATCACAACCTACTAGACACAATACTCTGGTTTGACATGATCACCACTGCAGGTATTCCAAAGTGGCACAAGTCCAAGACTGTTTGTTTACACCTAGAGCCATAGAAATCCCTAGGTTCTACCATGCACAGTACCCTAGTGGCCAGGGGTGGCTTCCATGGGGGACGATGGAGTCTTTTCCCATCAGAGCTTTACCAAGGGTCACCTAAATAAAGATTATTCAAATTATTTTCTTCTCAATAAGTGTGAATGTGGGTGGTGCACATGCCAGCAAGAAACCCAGAACCATAGCGTATTAACAAACTAAATGTAAACTGGGACCAGAATATTCTGCCCCTGCAAAGTGACCCTTGTTCAGAAGTGAGGGCACCCATCAGCTCAGAAGCTTTAGGAACACCACAATAAAGGTCTAAGTGCCAGGCACCTGTTTGCCTATTGCACCCAACAAATCTGATTTAGGCATTCAGTTTTCTACAGGAAGTGTGGAAAACCATAGTCACCTGAAAATGGGTTTATATCAACAGATATATTGAGCAGGAACTGAAATGAATTTACAGGGTGTTTTGGGAAGGTTGGGTTTTAAATCTTTCCCATCTCCTGGATTTAGGAATTTTCCTGGGACCACCCTCTTCCTGTTCATAGCTCACAGCTGTGCTTTGTCACCTGGCACCTGCCATTTGTCTTCGCCGTCCAAGGAAGTGAAGTTTTCTTCTTTTCTTACTCTAACACGGGATGCTATAAACTAGCAAGTATCGAATGACAAAAAGTTATAATGCAAGCATAACTGTTTGTGGTGGGTTAGTGTGCAGTGAGAGATTTTGAATACTGGACACAGATGTCTCTAAATCCTCTCAGTGTCTGAATCTTGTTGCACTTATAATCCAGTATTTTATGATACAGTAATATTCCCACTGACTTCAATGGAAACTATGAATATTAAGATATGTATGCATTTTCACAGGTTCATGTGCTGCGATTAATTTCTCCCAGAACCCTTCCTCAATAACATAGATCTGGTAAAAAATGACTGGAAGAGATTTTAAGTTTAAAACATTTAGTTGTATACATCTCTGACAAAACACTCCATTAAAATATACGAACCACCCATGAGTAAAGGCACTAGACATGATTCACTATTTCTTCTCTCATGTATTTCTGGAGTATTTCTCACACTTGCTTATGACTAGAACATTATTCAGGAATACAGACAGCTGGATTGCCTTTTGGTTACAAGATTATTAAGTCAACCATGGTATCCTACATAAATAATATTTTTTTAGTTTTCAGAAAGGCCTTATTTCTAACCTCAGAAATTCCAGCCTATGTTTCAGGGAAAGTCAATCTTCTGTATTACTGAATATTATCTCCCATCTTCACACACTGACTACCTTTAGGGATGAAGGGCTCTGACACGTTATTCAGTTCAGGGATAGCAAAAGTGCATAAACCCTCAGCTGACTCCTTACTTCTCTTCTACCACATATGTTTTTGTGGGCTGCTTTTCATTTGACAGTATTATGTACTTATTTTTATTTAATTATCTTCTTCTCTTTAAGATAAATCCTTTCTAGAACTACATCCTATGGAATTAAAATCTAGGAAATTCTTATTGCTGAACTGAAAATGGACTGATCTACATAACTAGCCTTCCTTAAATGCCTCATGAGTATGTTCATGCAAAACAGAATTAACTTTTACTCATGCTATTGTCAACACTGCACAAAAGAGACTGCCCAACATAAGAGTTATCTAACCCTTAGGTTAGATTGTGCCAATACATTGTATGTGTATGTGTATACAAATGCTGAATTAAGATTTTCTACAAAAAAATATAATGGAATGCCCCAAAAAATAAATGCAATCTTCCCACTTTTAGTATTTTGCTGAACATTTTGCTGAGCATATGATTTCAAAATAAAGTCAAGACTTATTTATTATAATATTTATTTTACACAACACTTCTGCTCCAGAATTGTTTTCTGTTGCTCTGGTTATGACATTGTGATAAAAAAGTAGATTGTTTACATGAGTGAACAACAGTATTCATCAGCATCTTGCACTGTCTAACCCTATTTATTTTTTTAATGAAATTTTCCCAGTATAATATTTGAGTTAACTTTTAAAAATTAGGTGCCTTGTCTCTGCAAGTTTTCTCTGCATATCCTAAATTAGAGGGTTTATCTATATTAAACTTTTTAACAGCTTCATATTATGGATTGACCTAATACACAGTCATAACTCTTTCAGGACAATTATGATGCATTATACCAAGCATGCGCTTGCTGGTGTCTTCACATGTGGCTCTAGAAATAATATTTACTATGTCAACATTTTGTCTAACTAGTTTTCTATAAGCCATTAGTTTTCAATTGTGCCACTGAATTCCAATAAAATGTTTCCAAGAACAAAAACACTTTACATACAGTTAAAGAAATCCAAAAGATTCCAGAATAAAGAAGATAACTTTATCATCATTTAATTTGAGGACTTTAAGAGAAGGAATTTTCTGTCATTTTGCCATATTATAGTATTTTTCAGCATCAGAACAGCAGAAGCTGTTTTTAAATCAATTCTCAGTGGTTAGTAAGAAGATTCTTAATAAAATTAGGCTGTGTGGGATAAGGCTACACATCTTAGTTTAAATAGGGACATATATATTTAAAATGTATTTATGAAAAGTAGTAATAAAATTAGTTTAGATGTGCAAGTAAGGAAGAGAGAGATTAAAGGAAACAGAAATAAAAATATTTCTATACACCACAACCTTCATAGCTGCTTAACAGTATGCCACTTAACAATAGTCTCTCAGTGGAGTTCATGTCACCTAACTACATGTGACTGAAAGTTGGCAGGTGGTTTAGGGTGATCATGTAGGCTCTCTGTATAATCAAGAGAAAGAGAAACGTGTCTTCCCATCTGTGGCAGGCATATGTTTTAGGATAAATAATTTCTTAGAGGTTCTTATCCTTCCCAACAGAAGAAACTTAAACAACTAGTGTAGACCAAGAATTACATTTTACCTCCTTAACTTTGGTAGAGGTAAAACAAGTGATTCTTCCTCAATTGCAGAAATACTGTAATTTTCAGCCACAAATACACTAATCTAAGATAAGGTCTTTCTATTTCTTAATGTTTTGTTTTTACTAGTTTATAGTGCAGGTCATCAACATTTTTCATCATATTTACTTCTGTGTTTGTTTATTTCTATAGCTATCAGCTTAATCCATATAAATAATATTTCTTTCATCTGTCTAGTAAAATTTTGTTTCTTATACAGAACAAGAAGTTGCAATATTTGTAGAAACATCATTAAAATAGTTAATTTCAGTTAATAATCTTTATTTTAATTAGTCTTCACAAGATTCACATTAAAAGGACTTACTGGATATCAAAATGGGTCCTACAGTTTAGTATGTTCTTAAGTGAACTTATAAAGGGTAAGCATGTAAAAAATTGTTATGACCAAGATCCCAGACCTTGGATTTAATGACAAAAGTGTTTTTCTATTCTCCACTAAACTCATCATGTTGAAAAATTTTCAGAGAAATTTTGGAGATGTGAAATGAACAAGAAGTACAGGTAGACCAGTTCTTTCTAATCTCTACATTCTTCTGAGTGACAAAGTTTTAAATACCAGCAAAGAGACCACAGCAACTGTCCTAGAAGGAGAAAGTATTTATAATTCCATAACAGTGCAGTGCTAGAGACATTTTCAGTATAGTTTTGCAAGCCTGCCAACTTAAAACAAAATTTTACCCATCTGAAAACAACATTTCATTAAAATCAAATCTTTCTATGGAAAGACCAGTTCTGGTGTAAGTTACATTTTCCAGCCATGGGGAACCCAGAAGTTTGACAATAGGGAGACAGCATTACAAATCTTGGTCAATTGAGTCCTAGAGTAGAAAGCTCAGCAAGGAAAGTGGAGAAATGGAAAATGGAATAAAAATTCCATGACTGTGACTGAATAGGCTTAATTCTGTCCTGAAGCAAAATACTTCAATTTTCCAAATTATTTTTCTGTTTTAGAACTTGTTGTTTAAAAATAAAAAAAATAGTTTTGAAGAAGAAAAGGAAATGTCTAAATACCAGGGGGACAGTGGAATAATATATATATATA
>NW_010122009.1:0-10604 GCF_000699245.1 Pterocles gutturalis
CTGACGGGCACAGGGTCTGGCTGTGATGTGAGACCCCTGGGGTGGGGTCACCATATCGGGGTGTCCCCGCTGTCGCAGTGACGGCTGATCAAGAAAGCGTGATGTCCCCTCTGATATCACCTGTTGAGGAGCTGTGTCCTGTGGGTCAGCACAGACTGGGCACTGGGGCTTGGAAAAGCTTTATTGCTGCTTCTCCGGTGGAGTGCTGCCTTCTGTCGCGGTGGAAAGGTCAAGGGGTGTCGTTTCAAAGGTCTGTGTCTGGGCAGGAGTCTGCGTCCCAGATGGACAACAGACCGGGTGCTTAAGTTGACAAGACTCTGCTGACTGAATTGAGTTGAGGATTAGATCTTGGGTTTGTTTAGAAGTGCCCCCTCTGTCTGTCCTGTATTTATTCTCCTTGGGGACTGTAAAATGGTTTCATCTTCCGAGAGACTGAGATCAAAGTGTTGGATCCCTGAAGGAGCCCTCGTGACCCTGAAGCTGGTGTGAGTTGTCCATCATGTCTGCTGGGGCTGTGCTTTCAGCCTAAGCCTTCAAAGGACTTTAAATGTTTCCGTGATAGAAAAAGTTATCCTGGCTATTGGGCTCCTATTTCGGCAGCCAGTGTAACATCAGGCCCTGATAAGTTAAGTGTGTCATTGACTGCTTAATTAATGGATGATAACTCAGCTGTGTGTGTGGGGGTAGGTATAGGCAGGTTTCCTATAGTATTTTTTTTTTAACAGAAGCACTTCTAATTACATTTCAATCTTGGGTGTGATAATGTTTTGGAACAAATCTGGTGGAAAGCTCAAAGCTGAGCCTTTTTACCTGGTTTATTTTTATTTTTATTTTCCCCCAAAGGTGTAGTTCTGAGGCAACCCCAAGACCCCAAAGAGCTGTGGGGGTATGTGCAAGTCCGAAGTAAGGCCCACATGTTCTGGTGGCTCTACTATGCAAATAACCCAACCAAAGACTTCACAGAACTACCTCTCATCTTGTGGCTCCAGGTAAGGTTTGGCGAGAGACACTGAAATGATAACTTTCCATCTGTGCCTGGTTTAGTCTGATCGGTATCTTCCAGCTCTTCACAAATAGGATTAAAAATTGTCCAATTGTGAGTGATTCACCTTGTGAGTGAGGGATTCAGGTCAGGAAGAAATAGTGAAAATATCCTCCTGTAATGCTGGGGTGCCCTCAGCTGCTCACCTTCCATCAAGTTAAACTGCAGAAGTAGAGATGGTTCTTATCTTTTACACAACAGTAGGGCTTTCGTGCCAGACACTGCAAATACATTGTTGCGTCACAGCTCCTTTCCTGAAGAGCTTGTGGTCTAAACAATGTTTACAGAAAGACTAGATGAAGTGATCCGAGATTTAGAAAGGTTTCTAAATGGAAGCAAGTAAGAGAGACTTTGATTGTTTTGAGATTGGTCCCATTCCATCCCAGTTTGATAAAAGGCAGTGATGTGTGCTCCACGTTCACGACCAACAGTACATTTCAGAAGTTAATTTTGAATATAATCACTTGATTACTTGGTCTTTCTCCTTCTGGGTTATTTCTTCAGAGTGAAATGCAGATGCTGTACATGCTGATAAAACTAATGACTTGCAAACCTCTGTAGGTAGCTAACTTTTACATTCAGTGTTAAGGGAATAAGGAGAACGGTTTTCAAACTGCACCCCCATAGCATGCAGCTCATTAGATGCTTTCACAAGGGGGTAATTGCTTCTCTGTTTAAATTCTTGCTTTCAGAAATGGTGTATGTACACATAATGAAAGATGATGAGAAAGAAGTGAGCCTTCTTTTCAAATTAACATGTAGCGCAAAAGCCATTTTTAAAAATGTATAATCTGTCATTCTACATATTAGCTTGCTTCTATTTTTCTCCTGCCTGTCATATCTATACCGTGCTGACTTTTAACTTATTTGTCATTTGGTATTTCATCCAGGAGCTTCAGGCTCTGGATTTGGGAACTTTGAAGAGATTGGCCCATTAGACAAAGAAATGAAACCAAGAAACACAACCTGGGTATAGTAGAGAGTTCAGCTTCTAATTATTGATTGCAGAATGGTTTTTGCTTGTGTAAGCAGATGAGTGCTACAGAAAAATGCACAGCACAGTTTTTATGTAAAATTCAATAGAACTGTATTTTGTCTTAAAATAGTGTAGTTAATGAAATGGCTTGTATGAATATCCTTGTTAAGAGCTAAGAATAGACCTGTTAATTTGATTGGATGGAATATGTCTGGGCTTCCATGAATTTGTGAATTGCAGATGTCTGGGAAACTGGGAGGAGGGAAATTTCTAGAAAGATGTTATTTCAGATCGTAGCTTCATTGCATACAGCCATTGAGGTTTTTCTGGATGGCTGGCAACTTATAACCAGTGGCTTGTAATTACGAGTCCAGCATGGCCTTCAAGGGAAAACAAATTACAGCTGCCTATGAAGGTGGAGATTTATTTAATGAAATGTATTTGTGCTCTAAGCTACCAATAGTCTAACTGCTCCGGAGTTCCCTAGATTGTATGGGTGACCTGCCCTTGGATCACTGGGATTTTTTGGGTGCCTTTCTTGTTGCAGATTGGGCAGATTGAGAGACCTTATGTTGTACCTCTTTATTTGTGAGCCTTACTACTTTGAGCCATCCTAGCTATCTGTGTGCTGATCTTTTGATTTTATTTGTACACTTGTAAGTATATAACTGTAGCATTTGCTTTAGCAATTTCACAGTGTCAGCAACACAAAAGAAAAACCCTCTCATTTTACATTCTGATGGACAAGTCAAAACTAAGGTTTGCACTGGTGCTGAACTGAGGTTTCATACAAATCTTCTTTCTGCTTTTACAGTTGCAGGCAGCCAGTATCTTGTTTGTGGATAATCCCGTGGGTGCTGGATTCAGTTACGTGGATGATTGTAGCTTGTTTGCCAAAAACCTTACTGCAGTAGTTTCTGATATGATGGTTTTTCTTGGAGAATTCTTCAGATGTAGAACAGAATTCCAGGTAAGTTAATGGAATTCTGGGTTAGAATCATATTTTTCTTTGCTTTTAAACAGATCTCAGAAAGATTTAGTGAAGACTTCCAGATGGGCGGTATTTGCTGCTAGGTAGGATGCATTTGGTGGGAGTCAGTGCAGGTATAACCACTGTCTCTGATTTACCACAATTCAGACATGGTATCTTGAGTTTGGTGCTAGTTAGATAAGCAATGGGGTGGATTATTGTCTCTCATGCAATCCAAGAGACGTGTAGGATCACGGCTGTTTCTAGTTCCAAAATACTGAAGTGCCTGCTTCAAAACTTCCCCCAGTAATTACACCAGGATGTTACGGAAATCTTATCTGCAGCTTAGAATTGGAACAATATGATACGCAGTGTTTGATAGTGAGGTGAACAGCCAGTGCCTGGGTTCTGTGGGATGTGGGAGATGGTTGGACGTATCTTGTGCCCTCTGCCTGACAGGTTCATTGTGTGGTGTCTCTCTCTCCAGACCATCCCATTCTACATATTTTCTGAATCTTACGGAGGTAAAATGGCTGCTGGCATTGCTTTAGCTCTGCATGAGGTAAGTAGTTGGAGGATGTAGTTCACTTTTCACTTTAAAACGTGGTGTTCTACAAGTACTTATATTTCCTGGAATACACTGGCCCTGTTGCCTAAATCAGATGGCTACTTGTTTTTTTCACTTTTAAAGACAACTGGTTCTAGAGTCATGGAATATCTAAAAGGTTGTGTTGTTGTTTTTTGTTTTTCCTCTGATTCACCAAGGCTGTTCAAAAAGGGACCATAAAGAGCAATTTTATGGGGACTGCTCTTGGAGACTCATGGATTTCTCCTTTGGGTATGTTTTAACTGTCAGACTGTGGGTGGTGTGTTGTTGTTGTGTTGTTTTGTTGCTTTTTTTTATCATTCTGTGGGTACCTAGAGTCAAAAATGCCAGCTCTGACTTAAGTGAATTAAATCTCTAGTGGGTCTGGTAAAAAAAAAACCACACACAAAAAAAAAAACCCCACTAAAACTTCAACATTGCAAGCTGCAATTGAAGAATCTACTTTTAGAATGTATCTGGATTATGAAAACTCGGAACGCAAAGTCAGCGAGGAGCATACATGAAGTGGGGTGGTGATAAAATGTCCCTACACACCTCTACAGCCCCTGAGGTGTTTTGGTAAGAATACTGCACTTAAAATGGGGCCACCAAACGATTCACAAGGTTGCAACTGGCGTTTTGTCTTTATTTTCACAAGAAGACCTTCTGCTGAGGAACTGATGTGCTCACAGACCTGGAGGAGATAGGGTGTGTGTCTGATGGAGGACAAAAAGCAAGTTAAAGGACTCTTGGTCCTTCAGTAAGATTTGCAAGGGCAGGCTTCACAGATTCTCTGCAGCATGGGACAATATCAAGCAAACTCCTATCTGTCTCCTAACAGCTGATCCTTGAGATCTTATAAACAAACTTCTTATAGAACAGTTTTGTTTTATAACTAGATTTTTCCCCATGTAACTGTTGCCACTTGTCAGATCTCTCCCCATGTTCTAGCAATGTGCTGCGGTGTTGGGGTGAGAACATTTTGGTAAGAACATGTCTGGTTTAATAAACTTCGCTGATTAATGTTTAGGGGGTTAATGATGTTGTGGTGGCTTTGCTGGTTCTCAGGACTTGTAAAGAACCTGCTCTGTGGTATGTAACCTTTGGGATAAACTGAGCTGACAGTACCTTTTTATTGATTAATTCATCTCCATATATTTTTGTCAATCATTCTTGCTACAATAAAGGAAAAGTAAAGGAAATTGTATGTCAAAAACGTAGATGTTATAAATCTGTTCTGTTTCTTTAGACTCTGTGCTGTCTTGGGGGCCCTACCTTTACAGCACTGTAAGTACCTTCTTAAACTCTTGGTCCTCACCTGATTACTTGTATTGCCATACCGTATAAATGGATGTTGATTTTTAAGGTTAGCTCGTAGCTGGAATAAAACCTCTAATGCATGGAGACTGTTAGTGAGAAATGAATGTGGAATTATAATTAAAATTGTCCTCCTTTGTGTTTGTCTTCCAGTCTCTCCTTGATGATAATGGTCTAGCAGAGGTGACTGCTGTTGCCAAAGAAATAACGGATGCAATAAATAAAAATCAATATGAGCTGGCCACTGAGCTCTGGGACAAGGCTGAAGGTGTCATTGAAGAGGTGAGATCTTCTTTGATCAGTATTAACAACTTCCTGGTGCCTGAGGAGGCACACAATTGCAGGTTATCCTTTCTGAGAGCACTGGGTTGGTGTGAATCCTCCACCCAACCCCGTGGCCAGTCATTTTTGCCAGTGTGTGTTTTATCCCGGTGCTGAGGTAAGAGAGCTCTTTGTCTGCTGTGTACCACTGGGTGATTGTAAGAGGCAGTGGGTAGGGCAACCCCCACGGGCTTGCAGGATTCAACCTGGCACATCGCTTAAATAGATGCTTAATTTTTAGCACGCAACTAATCCTGTTGATTTCTGTAGAACCCAATTTCAACTTAAATGACCTATGTCTCCTGCAGAGCTTTGTTTTGAATATTGAAAACCACCTCCAGCAAGGCACAAATTTCAAGTTAAGCATACATCTCTATTTAGAGAACTATATTAGGTGCACAGGATGGAAAGCAGGCTCAAGTTATGTCCTGTTACTGTGGGTTACTCTATCTTGTTAATTAGCAAGTTCCAGCTGAAAAGATAGGTAAAGTTTTGCTCTTGTTTTTCCTGTTGAAGGGTTGCTCCAAAATCTCACTCTTGTGTTTTTTGTTTTAGTACAAGTAAGGCTCTGGCTTCCTCAAACTGAAAGACTAATCTGGAGTTGCTTCCTTTTCTCACTCTTTCTTTCGTTTTGTTCTATTTTTGTTTTATAACTGACAGGGCCTTGCAGATAGTTGGTTTCACTTCTTAATGTTTGGAAGGAACTTGTGGTTCCCATTTTCCCTTTCTCTTCAAGTCTGCTTGTCTTCTCCCAGCTGTGCTGTTGCTGTCAGGGTGCGGGCACTTCAGTTTTTCTAGGATTGTTGTTGTAAGCTGATTTCTGACCTATGCATCAGAACTTAAAAGACTCAAAAAGTGAATAAAGCAGGGCTTCAAAGATCTTGAGTAACCTCTCTAATGCCAGCACTGATCACAGTTTGTCCTTTGCATCAGAGCTGCCATTCTACAATCCTCAGACTCCTCCAGAGGTCAGCAGTTCCAAAAGAGGGGTGGCTGATACCTATCACCATGTTGTTGAGGAAGCATTTGAGATTTTGAAGGGTTGTAGGTTGGAAGGATGTTGAGCAAGAGGGAGCATCAGGCTAGACTAGATCTAGCAGAAGAGACCATCTGAAAGCATCATCTGGGATTGCAACTCTTTATAATGAGTAATGGGAATCTGCAGTCATTTGCAGGGTGTAGGGCTTCCTGTAGCTTCACACCCACATGTGAACAATACAGACTTGACAAAACTCTTCCCCACTTTTTAAAGTAAATGTAGAACCGAAGTTTTTCCATAAGTATCATCTTTACATATAGGTAAAGTGGCAGTTCACAGGGTCCTTTATTTAGTACTTATCTCTTTTTTCAGAAGAGAGTCTGTTCCTCTTGTCTGAGAAATGTTTTTGTAATGATGTTACTGAAATCATCTTGTGTTTTCAGAACACAGACAATGTGAACTTTTATAACATCATGACTAAGGAGGTTCCAGAAATTAAATCAAATGAACAAGATAATCTCCATCTCAGTAAGTCGTGTTTAAGTACTTGAGCTTCTGAGGCTGTATGTTTGCATTCGTGTACCTTCAATGCTGATAGTGGGAACAGCCTGAATTTAGAACATCCTTAAAATCAGGCCTTCAGACCTAAAAGATAGATATTCTCCTGAGCAGAACTTGTTTGCTCTTGCATAAATAGAGATAAATAGGAATGTGGAACAACCCTTCTGTAGATTACACCTCCACCTATGCATCCTGCACAAATTACTCCAAGGAAGTAGCCAGTATAATTGTGACATAGTTCACGACCTTTCACTTACTTCCTCTTAATGTCTTTCGTTTCTGTCCTCAAGCTAGGACACAAAAATGTGTCATCCATATAAATAGTCTGATTAGACTGTCTTGCCTCTATGGTGTTTATGCATCAATGTAGAAGACACACGGATAGAGTTTCTTTCAAGCCCTTTATCTCTTTCTGTTGGCTTCAGCAGGGAAGATGAATGGCACAGTTAACTCCCGAAAGTTAAGTGTTGCAGCTCAAAAATAACTGGTCAGTTGAGGAGAAGAAATCATGACTGTGCCAAGTGGCTAAAGCAGAACCTGGTCCCCTGAAGAAGTGCTATGTTAGCCAAAAGTAGAATGGATGGTTGGGTTCTTCCCATATGATTCCCTGACTGAAGTAAGGGTTGACTTCAGTGGTTTCTAGTAAAAGTAAGCAAATATCTCTCTGTGATGTTGCATTTCCATTAGAAATGAGTTTGGCCATGACTGTAACACTGAAAATTGTTATCTCTGCGAGATGACTGTCTTAAATGTGCAGATGATAAAAAGTGTGTCTCTCTTTTTCTATAGGACTTTACCAACGCCATGTGAAAAATATGCATAAGGACAGCCTGAATGAATTCATGAATGGACCCATCAGAAAGAAGCTAAAAATTATTCCTGACTGTGTGAAATGGGGAGGTACTTTCCTGTCCGCTAGTGTGGATCTAATGAGTACATTATTGCCTGTTACAGTATTGCAGTCTGTAGAAAGATAGCTTACTGTAGTAAGCAGTCACATTAAATTGTCCTTATTCTTGGGCCTCAGAAGAGGACTTACTCTCAGAAATTAACATGTAATTGGGCAGGCTCATGTGGTTCTGATTCTGCTACTTGTATCTATTTTTAAAATTTTTAAATAAAATTTCTTTCTGGTTCCAACCAGGTCAGTCCAGAAATGTCTTTGAGAACATGGCTGAGGACTTCATGAAACCTGTCATTGATATTGTTGATCAGCTTTTGGCAGCCAACATCAATGTTACAGTCTATAACGGGCAGCTGGATCTCATTGTTGCCACCATAGGTAAGGGACTTCTTGACTGGAGTTGGGAACAGAACACATACTGAGTAGAACATGAAGTTGCCAGTAATATTGGTACCTGGATCTCTCCAGTTTTCTGTGCAAGTCTCCTATCCAACTGGCAGCCCTTAAATACTACAATCATAAATGAGCAGCTCTTAGTATCTTTTGTTTACATCCCTCTCAGAGACAATTCCTTCCATTATACTGTTGTGAAATGGATCTGCACCATCAATAATTCCTTGTTTCAGTGAAGCCCGTAAGTAGGTAGCTAGTAATTCACCTAGTTCTTCTGGATAGACACATTTATACATATGTATGTGCACGCATTCATAAATGAGGATAGATGAATAAATATATGGAGATTGTTCTCATTTCTCCTGTGCCTTGAAGATCCTATTCTTTGGATCAAAAGCTGTATCTTGCTACAGATGTGTGTACATTATAGGTCAGCCCTCACTGAGAGACCTGCAGCAGAGAGCATGGTGCCAGGTGAGATGGAACAAGGGTGTTGGTAATTAATCAGGGAGGGTGCAGCTGAAGAGTGATCACACCTACTGCTCATAACCTGTGTAGGCATCTCCATGTCTTGGCCACTCAAGGGCTTTGTTTGTCACTTGCTGTTGCAAGATGTAGGCTTGATCAAGTGGCAGTTTGGGAGCCAGGCCAAGTGTTGCTGGAATGCCTCATGCTGCAAGACTGCCATGCTCTTTTCCATTCACCTTTTTCTTATTGATTTAAATGACCTGCAGTCGCAGACTATGCAAACATTTTCCTGTGTTGTGAAAGGCTTTATCCTTTCCCTGTCTCTGCCCACTTAGATATTCAGATGTCCTTCATGAACAACATAGCAATCAATAAGTCAGGAAACAGAGTATTTAGGCTGTCAAAACAGATTAGTAGTTAGTGGTGCTTCAGTTTATCACATTCTGAGCTAAAATTGGGCTGCAGTTAACATGTAAATTCTTCCAGTAGTTCAGAGGTAAGCTAAAGCTTTGTCCCCCTTATTGTCCTGGAATTGGTCTTTTTGCCGTCTTCATCTCCATCTTCTCTAGCAGGCACCTGAAAACAGAAAACCTTTCCAGGCTCTTTTTAATGAGTGACTGTAACAGAGAAGCAGTGTCTCTTCTGATTTACAAGAGGGGGACTTGGTGTGACCAATCCTTCTCCATGGCAGGACATTCAAGGTGTTTGAGGAGTAAAGCAAAATATGTCAGAATTGCTAGGGCTGCAGAGCCTCTAAGAGGCACATCTTCAATCACAAGTCCATTTCACATACATATTCACGGTTTGTTTCAGCTTGTCTTGACCACAGCCTTGGTCATTTCCTAGGCATAGCAAAATCGGTTTTAGAATCTGAGCACAAAGAGACTTTCTGCTAACTCTGCTGTGTTGCTGTCTAGTACAGTGGGCCTCCAGCTGAACTGGGACTGCCAAGTTGCCACGTCAGTATTGGTAATAAACTTATCTCTTATCTCTAACAGGCCAGGAGGCGTGGATCCGGAAACTGAAATGGCCTAATTTGGACCAGTTCAACCAGCAAAGGTGGAAGGCGCTCTATGTGTCTCCAGAATCCACTGAGACAGCTGCTTTCCACAAAGCCTATGAGAATTTTGCTTTCTTCTGGATTCTTAAGGCTGGGCACATGGTAAATAATATATGTCTTGGGGTGGGATGCACCACTGTCGGCAAGAACACTGAAGATGTATATGTGCTTGCTGTCTGCTTCCTTACAGCAGCTGCTTACCATGTGCTCCTATCTCTGTGCTAGGTACCGTCTGATCAAGGAGAGATGGCACTGAAAATGGTCAGGATGGTGACCCAACAGCAGCACTAGGGAGGGGGAGGCCAGCTGCTATGGCTTCCTGACGAATGACAGTGCTCTTGCAGAACGTGAGTCCAAAATAAGCTGCAGGAGGAACAGTGGCTGTTTGGACACATAGCCTCTCTGATCTTGCTGATAATGTGTGCAAGCACTTATGGAAAGGCATTTTTTTCCTTGAATGAGTTTTTGCTTTTGAATTTGTAAGATGTGATTTGCTGCCTTAACACTGTTTGTAGTGACTCTTCTAGGGGGAAGTCACTGTCATAAACAACTAGCTCTGAGCCTTTGCCTTTGACTTGGAAGGATTTAGTGCTTTTGTAAAAAGCTGCCTTTCCCTGAATGCTCTCTTGTCTGTTCACACACCAAGACTAAAACTGATTTGAGTCCTGATAGATTTGCTGTTTGTTCCTCTCAGAGAGCTAACCTGTTTCATGAGGCCTTGGAATGTTCCTGCCTTTGTCCTCAGGCCTCTGCATGAGTCACCTGGCTGGATTACAAGCTGAAGACATGGGAGATGCCATGATAGAGGACCTGCCCTAGAGGAATTACAGTCTGTTTCATCTTTACTGAGGTGCCTGAGCTAGGATACAAGATTCTTGAGGCTTCCTGTGCTGTGGAGAGACAAAAACACCCTGCAGAAGAGGATTTGACCTTTTTCATCTGACCATTTTTTTCTTGTTTTAATTTTCTTTAATGACCGTTACTCAAACTTTGCCTCAGCCTTAACACCTAAAGCACATCCAGCAGG
>NW_010122009.1:10635-19115 GCF_000699245.1 Pterocles gutturalis
CTGCTTTCCTGTAGGCTAAAGCAGGAGCCCTGTTAATACCCTCTTCTTGTACAGAAGAGAGTCCTAAGGGACAGGAACCTCTTAAAACCTTCTGAGCTTACCAAAGTGACCGTTGTTTATTGGTGTCTGATAGGAGGCACAGCTTGTTCCAGCTGTCAGAATCCTAAATAAACAGCAACCTCTCAATTACTCCAGCAACTGAAACTGTCATGAAATGTCTGACAGTGTTGGCTTAGCAAGGATTGAGGCATAATGCTATGCAAACACATATGCAATCACTCAGCAGCTGGAGTATTGGCACCTAATAATTGGTTTCCTTCTTTGTGTTGTCTGCTCGAACTGTATTCTTGAGGACTTTAGCAATTCAAATCCAGATTTTTTTTTTTCAAACATAATTTTCAATAAATGCAATAGGTCTAATTCATCTCTTTGGCATCACATTGATTTCGCTGTTTGAAAATCACATCTTTTCTGTTCTGGCTTTTCAGTGTAAAGCCCCTGCCAATGGGAGCAGATGCAGTCACACGTGAGAGGGAGGGGTACGGGTCTGTGCTCTCCTCCATGACTGCACTGCGTGATGAGGAGCCCATGCACTGGGGACCGCAGCCCCTCCCATCCCTTCCACAAAATGCACTCCTTCAGAGCATGAAGGGCAACCCAGAATGGCTAGACAGAATCAAGCCAGCAATTGTTTCTATTCTCTTTCTTGTTGAATATTAGGTGAACAACAAGAAGAGGAGGGTCCTAGAGGTGTGTAAATCTGCATATCTGCATTTTTGGAATATTTTAAAATAACTTGCAAGCAAATAAGTATGCCCGAGCTGGGCCATTTGAGTTGGCTTGTAGTCCTGAATCCTGTTATATACAGTACTTTGCATTATGCCTAAATAACTAACACAATAGGGCTTGATAGAAGGAAAGAATTGAGAAGATGGCATCTCCAGAAAGCAGCATTTACTGCTGTTCTTATGCTTCTTTATCGAATAGAACATTCATTCACATTGTGTAGAGCTTGTTAGAATGAAAATACTTGCCTGTGGAGACAGGCTCTTAAATCGTGTCCATTTAAATGCAAACAACAAAAAAGCAGCAATCCTTTAATATCAAGGAAGGTTCCTTCCTTTTATTTCACCAAAGGCTTTGTAACTGGTGTGTCACAGCTCTAAATCATCACAAAGGTAGGTCACCTGTCCGGCAGATGCGGTAAGAAATCAGTTGCTTTGAAGGGAGTTCAGGTCCTGCTGTGTATCTGATTAGCAGTGACATACTTTGTCCACTTTGATTTCATGCAGTGTGCTATTTTCAGATAAGGGCTGTCACTTGGCAAATCCATTAGAGTGAATCGTTCTAAATATTAATAAGATTTTTTACAGATGCTGGACCAGTCAACAGAAAACAGCCCAGTGTTTGTATTTCATCCTCTGCAGCTGCAGGCCTTGATTGCACAGGTAGCCTGAGAGCTGATGACTTATTTTGCTCACCATCAGTTGAGGTTAATTTTTGTAGAAACAAATCTGTGTTAAAAATCAGTAACTCAGTACTGCCTCTTCAGCATGAACAATTTTGGCTTTTCGTAACTCTCTACCTTTTCTCAGACAGAGAAAGAAAACTAAAAGTTATCCACTATGTGATAAAGAGGTGTCTTTGTCTTTTCCCTTTCTATTTTGCTGGATCTGGGAGGATATAATGGGGAAGGGTCGCTTGATCCACTGTGCATTAAATCAGTGCGTACTGGTGCCTCATGGTCACAGGTATACAGAGGATGTACCAGGCAGACAGACCTTTGATCTGGCTGTTACAGCTGTTCCTGTGCAGTGAAGGTTGAGACTGTTTTGGACAGATGAATGCAGGAGGCAAGAGATCTGCCCCTTCTGCTACCACAGGGGTATCTGTGCAGGCACAATATTTGTGTCTAATGTAACTAATCTGGCGAGAAATATTTTTGCTGTAGGAAGAGTAAATAACAAGCTATTTCTAAAGGGAATTTGGCACATAATGCTCATTGATTTTAGGTCTTCAAAGTTTGAGGCTTAACAGTGGGCATGTAGCTGTGTGCTAACTTTTTTTCAGAAGATGAACATTTTGAAATGTTCCAACATCTGCTTATCTCAGGATTCAAAGTTGTAACAAAAGAAGAACATCTGTGTACTGAGGAAAGAGGGAGATCTTGGAGCACTTCTTCATTGTCACGTTATGTCTATTATCCTGTAACCATTCTGCTATATGGCAGCACAATTCGTGTGTGTCAGTTCTGAACTCTGGGGTATGCTCATGCTTTTCCAGAAGGGATTCGGGAAAGGAGTAGTAATTTATCTGACCCACAGATGGGGATAAAGGAACTGCAAGAATTGAGTAGAGCACAGTTTACCCTTGCAAGGTTTCCCTGAAAACTATTTTCGTTATTTGCTATGTAATAGATTTGGTAGTTAAAGTGTAGCTTTAGCTCTTGTGGAGGAAAAGATGTACCATTCTGGTCACTGGTTGGGGTTTTTTTTTTTCTTTTTTCTAACTGTGGCTGGTGATGGAGGTAGTACGGAACTATGCTGGATATATCTGCGGGAGTAGAGGTGTGTTAGTATGAATGGCCTAATGCCGTGGTTTCCAACCTATCTCAGTTTACAAACCTCTCAATTGTATCTGCTAAGTAATATAATTCAGTGGCTAACATTAGCAGAGTATTTGCAGAATTTATGCACTAATTATGCCAATGGTCTAGAACAGATGGGAATTTGTCAGGCCATGTCCCATAGGGAACTTCAGAATTTCCCACTTTGGTCTGAAATAATCCTAAATGGTTAGTCTTTGGGACATACTCTAAAGCATACTTTTTTTTTTTTTATCCCCTCCCCTAACCTGCTAGACCTGAAAAACAAAGCACTAGAAGGGCATGGCATTGTGTTAATTTATCATAGCTAGCTGTCAGTGTTGGGTGCTTCCACAAACTGGAAAGCGAGAGACGGGCTATGAAAGATTTCTGTCATTACAGGGACCTCTGTAACAGTGAACCAGACAATAACCCCTCCTTGACCACTGTTCCAGGGATTGGGCAAGCACTGCAAACAACCTACCTTGAGATTAGTGTATCACGCCTCGAGTCAGAAAGAGGGCTTTCCACTTAAGTACTTTTGTGGTCCAGAACTTTGTTTTTTCTTTTTCTATGGCTACAATACTGCAGGGAGAGGTTGGGGTGTCTCAGAAGACCAAAAACATCCAGATAACATCTAGTTCCAGCAAATGTCTCCCTTTGGCTCTGCTGGTCAGTATTTCCATCTAATCTATTGCACAAATCTGAATCCAAAGTACTCTTAGGGTAAGGCAGGGTTTTAGGATGTAGAACTCACTCATCCAAAACATTCACTTGGATGTCATGTAGACAGAAGCAGGGGGCTTGAACAAATGAGGCTAGAGTGACTGTACAGCAGGGAGGCAAAAATCATACTTTTGCTGAACTGATTCAAATCCAGGAGCTCATTTCTTTTATCTCCTAATTTTTGTCCTCAGTCTCAATACCAAAATGTATAGGTAGCCACCATAATGAACAGGGCTATATCAGTTTTAAAATGCTATGAATCATCTAAGTGTAAGAGACAGCTGGAAAAATTCCATCGGCAAGCTGCAGTCAGTAGATTTGATAATACCTACCACAATCATTTTTGAAGGCAATTATAATGGCTGCTAGAACCAGCCTGGCTAAGCTGTTTTTCTAATTGCTTCTCTGTTCCTAAAATGTCCTTTTCAGGACTGTTTCTCTACAAGCAAGCTGGTTGCAGTGTGTCTTTGATCGGTCAGACTGTACTTATCACCATTAGCCCCGCAGCCAGTTTGGGCCGTTGATGGTCGCAGCACTAACGATGCCACCACACCTATGTTCTCTTGCATAAATATTTTTGCTTTGTTCTTTATCTCCCATTAGTTAGCCAACCTGGCCTCATGCAGTCTTGTTTTGAGACATGAGTAATAACTGTTTGGTTTTAGCATCAGTATGGTATCTCATATAGTCTTCTATTATTCTGTCCCACATCTCATTGCTAAATACCGCAATATCTGGGAATCACATTCCTGTAGTCGGGAGGTTTAGGTCTGTTAATGTTCTTTGCTTGTTAGAGCCAGAGAGGAATGTTTGCCTGTCTCTTGATAGCTCTTGGGGGTAGAAGTTGAAAATAACTTGCTGTAGCTACTATGCTAGGTCTCCTTTTTCCATGGTTGTCTTGGAGTCTTAAACATTTCGTTATACCCACAGTCTCCTGTGAAGGAGTAAAGATCTCCTCCTGAAGCAGTAAGGGACAGAAATGACCTAGTGGCCTGGCAGCTGGCAGATGCTTTCAAGCACCATTAATGCTTTCAGGAGGTTGCCAGATGCCATTGCACATTATAATCTGAGGCAAATGTAAGTCTACCCAACTGCTTAGAGCTCGTCAGAGAAAAGCTGACAGGCACTGGCCTTTCTCTAGTAGAAGGCAGCAGGGAGGCTTCTGGAATGTACCAAAACGAGAGGTTTGGTCCCAGGGAATTTGGAGGACTGTGGGACTTCTTGGAACAGTCATGAAGCTTGCTTTATCCCGTATTAGTTATTCATGTCTGTTTCACATATTTTGCTAACCAAGCACAGTAGCTTCACCTTGCTGCCCTATGCAAAGTGCCCAGTGATGGATTTTCCTGGCTGTTGACAGAAGTGCAGTGAAAAGGCTGGCCACTGGGTGGAGGAAGGAGACCTGCAAACACCACGGGAGCATGCTGGTATTAGCAGCTGCGCTCCTGCTGCCGTCCCTGCAAAAACCGGCTCAGCACTTGGAAATATGACTGTGAGCCTACGAATTCACAGTGAAAATGGTATTATGGGAAGCTGTACAGAGGATTATTTAATTTTAGCAAAAACTTAATGAGAACAGATATTTTGGTCTTTGTGAGCACAGCCCAAATTACAACAAGGCTTTATAGTCACATTAACAGCTAAATGAGCCTGCTTTAACCAGAACATACCATTCGATATTGTGATTTGTACTTCGGCACACTCTTTTTCAAATGGTATATTTTCTGCCAATCCTTAAAACTTTTTAATCAATGTCTCTGAGGGTAGTATGTGTGTTGTGAGAAGAAACAAAGAAGGCATTGGGTTTGCTGTGGGAACTGCAGTTAGCTCTCTAGCTAGGCTCATCCAGCAGAGTTATGCACATACCTAATTCATAATCTGGTAAAAAGGCTGTTGAAATCGAGCAAGAGCATTCATACAGTGTGAAATTAAACAACTGAAACTTCTACAAGGTGAGGTCCTTTAGCATCTAGAAAATGTCAAAGGAAGATTTCGTGCGTGTTGAAACATTTCCCCAAAATTTGTAAGGTTTTTGTTTTGTTTTACTTTTCATAATAGAAAAAGGATCAGAGAAAATGGTAGTAAAAAAATCAAGTATCTTGCTTCTGTGCCATACCTAATTAAGGTAGCCTGAGAAAACTCCATTACCTCTTAAGTAATATTTTTAAGTTTTCAGGCAGGGCAAGAGTATTAATGAGCTACTTCTTGCTGCTTATGTGTTCTTTATGACACTTAAAATCAAAGAGACTATCCAACTGATAAAGCACATCTGTTATGTTACTAATCAGAGCTACAGTAGTCAATGGGAAACAGGATTTGATTCAAAATACAGTCAGACTATTAGAAGCCAAATATTCAGTAAGAATTACATTGTGTATACTATAAAAACAAATTGTGCTATGAAGCTGTTCTGAGAGGCTGGGTCTCAAGATGTTGCTACTATATGCTGGAACACAACCAGAATTGTAAATAAGGTCAACAGCCTTGGGGATTGCACCCTTTAGACACTGTTTCTGACAACAGATTACAATTTGCTATGTGAGTGGAAGTGACATTGATGGAAAAGCAGCTTATTGTAAAGAAGACTTGCAAATGACAGCCATGGCCTGTGGTATTCAATGAAATGTTTCCTCTTGAACTATTTACTCTTAACAGGCAAATACGGTAGCACCATCACTAGTTTTATTTCAAGTTCAGAAAACTAGATTTGCAGCATGTAAAATATTTATTCCACATAGTACAGGAGTCAAATGAAGAAGTCGTCAAACACCTCTGATTAAACAAGGATTTTCATATACCAGTAAGGAAAAATAGCCCACTGGTACTAGAAGACGTTCTACCCTAGAACTGGAGAGGCAGAGATCAGCAGGGAGTAGTGCCAGCTACATCCACTGGCAATAAGAATTGACCTCCTCCTTGATTCAGCCTTACAAACTGTACCTTGCCAGTGCAGTTGCCCAGCGAGTGTGCAGCACATGCTCAGCTCACTGAATGTCCTGACTAGCACACTTGAGGCACCCCAAGCTTTCAGATCCTGGACCTTTATTGACAGTATCTCAGGTCCCAATTCTGTGTTCAGTGCTGTCAAATCATCTCCCAGCTGTCAGGTCATCACTCAAAATATTCAGCTGTCTACAATGACAGCTTCAACAGCCTCTTGCAGCTCTCCTAGAAGCTTGATTCCAGTGCTCTCTGGTATTCACGCTGTCTGTGGCAGTTCTCAGACTTCAGTACCAACTCCCTAAACTGCAGTGTCTATACCTGGAGCTTTGTTTCTCTTCCTGCCCTGTCCCCCCCTTCACCCCCGCCCCCCCCCAATTAATGCAAGGATGACACAGATTTAATGCTGACAGTTGTGGTCTAAATCCATGTTGCCACTTACTTGCATATCTAGACCAAGTTCCCTCTTCCTTCAGCAGTAGATAAAGGAGAGCCAGTGGAAATTAAGTGGATTCCAGAGACAGAGCATGACTCCTCTTGAGGTGTGGGAATTCCTCCTCTGGTCATGGCAAACAGGAATAAGTATTCCTTTTTTTTTTTTTCCCCCCACACCACTTAGTGCAACACCAACTGTACAGCTGCCCACCTGCGCACAGAGAGGTGAGTCAGATGGTGCAAGGAGGCAATCTCAGCAAACAAGATGGGACAATGACACAGATGTGCTCTGAAGCTTTGAAGAGGTTTAACTCCACTTCAGAGCAGTTAAACTAACAGTAGCTGATTCCACGTAGGTGTGCTTTCCACAGCTCTGAGGGGTACCAGCTCACAGATTTTTGAATACTTTGAATAGGTGCCCTGAGGGCTGTACTAAGCTAAGTCCCTGCATAACCTGAAGATGAGTTCAAGGGTCCTCAGATAAAAGCTAAACGTCCCCACATCTTAAGAATCCTGCTCTAACTACACAACTTCAGAGAAATTTGCTGATCAAATATTTTTCTTCCCTTTTCTCTTTCAGATCTCTTCACATCTCTTCATAAATTCTTTGCTTCCCAAGGGTGGTATCTGATCTCTGCACTTTGATTTCTTTCCAGTCTGGAAAGACCCTTTTGTACATCAATAAGGGAACACAAGAACTCTTCAGTATTTGATGTAAAACTAAAGTAGGGTCAAGGTGCCGAGGCTCTGGAATCAGCTCCTTATCTCTGTGTCAGGGCAGGGATATGTGTGCAGTGTGTGCTTGTCACTGTGATGTTGATTGACAGCTGACTTACAGCCTAGAGGGCTGGCAAGTCAGCCTTTTCCCAAACCCTGAATTTGCACATAAAAGGGATGAGAGAATCATACTCAAAAAAAACCCCACAAAACTTCCTGAGGAGAACACTCCTATTGGTTCCTGGAAAAAGAGATGAATTTGGCTAGCTTGCTTCAATGACCATATAGACCTCTATTACTGCAAGAAGCAAATGAATGGATTCTGACTCAATTCAAAACCTGCTGCGCTTTCACGGTCATTTTAGAGGGACGGCTTTATCAATCGTCTACAGAACATCACTCGGCGATGGCTGGCCAACCACAGGGGTACAAAGTGCTGGCAGAGGCAGTAAGCCTGACTCACCCAGTGCTCCTGCCTCCCCAAGATGCTGCCCTGTCTTTCCTGGTCTGAGGCACAATGCAGGAGCCAGAACCATTCCAGCCCTCTGGCAGCAGTCAAAAAACTCTGAGAAAAGGGACAGAGCAGAGAGATCAAATTAAAACCCAGCCACAGAGCACACCAGCTGTGGAAGGCTTTAATGAGGAATCCTGGAGAGGCAGGAACAACCCTTCGTTACCAGCTGTGTCTCATTACAGCGTGGATGAACAGCGTCGGTCCTAAGCCAAACCCAGCCCCAAGGAGTGGCTCTGCCTGGTCACTTGGACACAACGGAGCTGGGGGAGCTCTGCTTGTCCTCCTTTTCCTGAACTGCCCGTGAACCCTCTACACCCTGCTCTCCTCCCCCAGCCTGGACCTCTTCGGACCTGGATCAGTGGCTTTTGCTCAGGAAAAATTGTAGCGTGACTGGTGCTTTATCTGGGGTGGCGGGGAGGAGGACTGAGGTGTGGAGCAGTGAAGGGACTGGGAATGGGGCTGTGGCAGCCGGGAAAAGAGCCCAGGGGTTGCCAGGCTACTGTCCCCCGGCTGCTGGAGGGGAGCGTGCCCTCCTCTGCTCTCCTCCATCCATCTCCCTCGTTC
>NW_010122010.1:0-814 GCF_000699245.1 Pterocles gutturalis
AAAAAAGAAGGAAGAAAAAAAGGGAAAAAGGGGGGAAAATAAAAAAAAAAAGAAATAAAATAGTAAATAAAAAGAGGAAAAAATAAGGGGAAAAAAAAGAGAGAAAAAAAAAAAAGAAGGAAAAAAACCTACCCCACGGCCCGCTGGCCTGGGCCGCAGAGGTTTTTTTGGGGAAAAACCGTGTTTTCCCAACGCTAAAGGTGCCCCCGGTCCTGGGAAACTGGGAAAGGTGAGCTGGCAAAGGAAAAAAGGGGAAAGCAGCCCAGAGGACACGGTGAGGGTCGCTGCAAGGAGCAGCCTGCGAGGGGCTGTGCGAACAGCAGCTCCCCCCGAAAAAAATCTTGTTTTAAGCCTCAGACCTAACTCGAAACATCGCGTTTGGGGCTGAAGTGAAGAATTAGGCGCCGGTAGAGCAACGCTGAAAGGCTCCCATAAAATATGGGGTTGTTCATACTCCACTTCTCCCCTTACACATGACCCAGCAGCTCCAGCCCCAGCCTATTTTTTAAAAGCTTTCTATTTCCTCCACAATATTCTAGAAAATTAATTCCGACAAGAGCCAGGTACGGGAGAGGAGCGGACACAGATGTAAAGTGTCAGGTCGAGTGTAAAAATTTTCCCCCCCCCCCTTTTTTTTTTTTTTTTTTTTTTTTTTTTTTTCCCCACATGTAAAAAGGTTTTTATTCTACTTCGGGAAAGGAGAGAGAGGAAAATTGAAGGAAAAAGGGATTTTTTTTTTTTCCTTTGCTCGGGACACGCGTGGGCACGGACGAACCCACGCACCCAAATGACTTTTTAAAAAAAATTTAAAAAA
>NW_010122011.1:0-7930 GCF_000699245.1 Pterocles gutturalis
AGAGAAGGAAAAACACCGTCCGGGGGGAAAAGGCAGAGAGCCCCCGCGGCTTTTCCGTTCACAGCAGACCTGACACACAGAACACAACGGACCTGTCCCTCCCGGCTGGCAGGGGGCCGGGCGCGGCCGTGGAACGGGGCTGGGGCTGCCCCGGGCGGCTGCACTCCAGCCGGTCACAACCCAGTGGGGAGGAACGATATGGGCAAGTGCAGTCCCTGCTTTCCCAATACTGATCTACGGGCTCTGTTCTTTGTATCCAAAAAAAAGAAAAAGAAAAAAAACAACCCCACAAAACAAAAAAACCCAACCAACACACACCCACAACAAAAAAACACACAGAAAAAAAAAAATAAAAATCACACCACACCAAAAAAACCCTCCCAAAAAAAACAACCAGTGTTTTCACTGAATATTGAAAAAAGTCAATAGGAAAAAAGAAAAAAAAAGCCAACAACAACAAATCCATAAGATCTGGTAACCTCTCTTCCATATTTAAGTTACAGAAAACATACTGACTTAAATGATTCAGTGCTATTGACAAACCATCAATGACTAGTCCGGTAAGTAACTGGACACTCAGAGTTTTTCAAAGATACCAAAAATTTACAATTGCTGGAAATAAGTTTTAAAAAATCATGCTGTTATTATTTTCAAGTTCTCTACAATTTGAAATTTCATTACAGTTTAACAGTACTGAGCCAATTTCATGTGCGAATTATCACAAGGCTGACAGCTTACAGCATCAAGAAATAAATTCCTGTCATCAGACAAACTTGTCAAGATCTAATCAAAACATTTCAAGTATGTAAGATAATAAATCATTAGCATCTATAACAGGTTATGTGTTTTATATTCTAAAAAGGTACTTCTTCCACTCTTCATTTGTTAGAAAAAACGAGTTTCCAACCACAAAGTCTACGTAGCAATGACAGCTTTTTGCCACTCCAAATGGATAAACAGGTAAGCTACAGCTATTATACATTATTACTCTGTGTATATAGTATATTACTTGTACATACATATGTATCTTATATCATATGAGCAGATGTATTTAATTTATTCTCTTTGAAGAAGACCTGATATAACAAAGGCATTTAGCAGAGGATACTTTTTCTATTCAAATGGTGCATTTCCATTTATTCCAACATAGCCCAGAAATTTTCAGAATGAACGTACAAAACTCTGGAATTTCACAGTACTGGCTGAAAAAGGAAAAGAGTGACCTTTAAATCTCTTTATCTACCTTCTAATTTTTGAGCTTTTAGGGTTCATTTTTACAAGCTCTGCTTTAGTCATTAGGGCTGAAAAGTCCCTTAGAGAGAGAACGTTTCCTTGTAGCAGCACAGCTCTGGTAATTGTGACTTACAGACGTACACCACAACCCAGTAACCGCAGTGGACAAACCATCTCCTTTCCTCTACTGTACACCTGTTTTACTCACACAATATTACCTGTAATACTCCCTATAATGTAGCTAATTCAGAATTAAATGCATACAAGGTTAAAAGAAGGACAGGCTGACTTGGGCTTTGTTCCCAAAAATCATTATTTGAAATCTGTGATCAACCGAGTCTCCAAATAAGGAAGGAGAAAAGTCCTAGCAGATGACATCTCAATGCACTTGAAATATTATTTTATCCATGTAGCAATTGTTCTCACTCTGCACCTCCACCTTGACAAACACAGCGCAGCTGTGGAATCAATAGGCAGTAGTTCAAATTTAATACCTCTGTGGTCTTGACAACAAAGAGCACAATCAAAGCAATCAATTTTTATACCTGTTGTTCCACTATGCCTCATTTCGTTAGTCTTAAATTCCCCTCCAAAAACCCTCCCAGCCATACACCAAGCCATGCCCTGACTCCCACAGCACTTTTCCTGTCCTCTGGAGAAACGCCAAGCCCGCACCCTCCCAGCTCTTCACCCTTCTCTGCCTCTGCAGAGCAGGGCTGCTGACAGCACTTACAATCCTCTGAACCAGCCATGAGCGGTGGAACCAACACAAAAGCCTCAGAGCTGGAAGTTACACAACTGTGAGTGGCATAATTACGAGCTCTGCTTCTCCCCAATCACCAGTGAGTTACTGTCTAGAAAAGTTACATCCCAGGGAAGAGGAAGAAAGGAAATGCCTGCTGATGGATGTAAGGAAGGAGCAGACTGCGGACACAACTGATGACCCATCTCAGGGCACCTCTTTGAGGATGACCACTGTCAGGAGAGCACTGCTGGTCCCCAGGGGACAGAGCGGACAATGAAAATGCCTACCACAGGTGGGGATACGCTCACAGGGTGGAGATTCAGCTGGGTCTTAAAGTGGCGTAACAGTTTAATGTGTGCAATGGGACCAACTGAGAGCTCACATCTGAACATGCCAGGGTAGTTTCAAACATAGCACCACAGAAACACTGATTAAATAATTATGCAAAACATTAAACAGCATTTCACAAATATTCTATGAAGGTGAAACTCTACTCAGAATCAGTTTTATAGTGCAGATTAGACGCTTTAGATAGTAAATGATGAGGGAGGTGGTGTGATTGGACTGGTTTCCACCCACTTCACAAAAGCGTTTGGCATTACATGTCCATGTATCCTGAAAAAATAAATCACATTTTAAGAGGTAAGATAACTAATAAAAGAGTGCTGAGCTGTGACTGCTTGGCCTGAAACACCATTTACAGGGTGCAGCTGTAATCCTTTTGGTAGATATGCTAGCTTATCCTAAAGGACATTTTTCATTTAAGAACACCCTTCTGATGAGAATGACACATTAACATTCAAGATTTCAAACTGCCTCTTCCAACAGCACATCTGCCTCCCTGAGCACTTGTGCTGCCAGTACCCCTCTCTCTCTCTCCATATATATATATATATATTTTTTTTTTTTAACATTATAACTTTGCCCAGACTCTATGCCACCAGCTCTCTAGGTCAAGAATATAACCCTCAAAATAGAGGCTTACTTTTTGTATTTGATTTATATGAAGTGATAAATACCATAAGGATAGTTTAAAAGCTTGTTGCACATTATTCACACTGAACTTTCAGAAGTGGAAACAACTACTTTCACAGAACCTAAAAAAAAAGTGTATTGAATCCTGCAGTACCCAAATGACAGTAACAGACTGTTCTGAAAGTTAATTTTTTGTATCAGTTCCATATTTCAAGGCATAATTATTAAACACGCAACTTGATCTCTACACGACAAAAGCAGCAGCAGATTTTCAGACAACTAGTTAAAAACAAACCTTGGGAAAGAAATTCAGCATCATGGAATTTATGAAAAGCTGGTTTGACTATCCTCCTTCAAAAGAGTTCCTTATATATTTGCTTCCTTTTGTCTTAAATTTATCATCTCAGATCATGCAGCTATAAAATCAGCTGGACACCATAACACATGCTACAGTTCAGGTTTCACAACAGGACAGGATCCTCACTGGCCCTTATTTTTGAGACAGCAAGGAAGCTAAAGAAGAAAATATATTGGCCATGTTAAGCATCACTTTTCTGTTTACATAATATATTGTTTAGTACATAAATACTGGATGTTTATTCTATTGTGATCTCTTTTATACAGAAACTGCATCTCAAAACAGGAATGTTTCAGGGCACAGGAGTGCTGGCTTCTTGAATACATATACGCACACAATGTAAAACAGAAAAAAAGTCTGGAAATCTATTTGTTCACTCACCTACAAAACAACTCATATCTTTTAAACAGATATGTTACATTATAAAAGTGAGATGAAAACAGGAGTCCATCACTCAAAATTGTCACTTTCTCTCAGTCTTGTAATTTGTCCTTGAATGCGTAGCTGCGCATATGGCACAGACCCGCAGGCAAAGTTGGATGCTAGAGCCTGCACCGATGGCAGCTTAAACGTAGTCCTTTCAAATTAAAGTGAGAACCATGCCATACTCAGGATGTTCCATATTTTTGCCAGAGCAGACAGCATGATTCCTGAGCTTGGCTTTGACCTTGGCTTTTTTGCAAGGCAGCTCACTATCATACCAGTTGGGACAATAGATAAATATTTTTACAGCTATAACAGTAAATACATTTCAGTTAATAAGTTAATATTTCACAGATTATGAAATTCCACTGACACTCATTGACCTGGTACCGTGCACTCATGCTTTAATTTTTTTCCTTTTGCTGACTATGTTTGCTTTAGGGTATACCACCAACCAGCAGGGGATTAATTAAATCTCTTTCTATACATAACCATTTGCATTACAGAAATGATATAATGAGGGTTGGAATCTCCAGTTCTGATGGAAAATACAACCTGGCCGTGCAAAGACAAACTGTAATCCATCCATCAGATTAACAGGAAGGAATTTTTCATGGTGATTAAAAAAAACACCCCACACTAAGCTTCTCTTTCTCCTATCAGAATCTGTCAAGAAAAATAATTTCCTTCTTTTCACCATATCATTGTAAATGGTTATTAAAAAAAAGTACTTCTACATTTCTCTTTCTAGAAATTATTACATCTGAACCTGCTTCCCAAACTCATCAGCAAGGAATTTTAAACAGCAACACCAAAACCGTATCTGCATTGAATGTCAGATTAACCTATGGAATATGCTGCAGATATTTTCTATAATATATTGCCTTTTTTAGAAGCTAAATTCAGGATCATATTGTTAGATCATCTGCTTAGCTACAGAGATGCTTAAAATAAAGAAAATGAATACCCAAGCTCTTGCCAGTATCATTCAAAATACTGAGAGGACATAGAGCTTAATTCCCAGACCCGTCTTCCCATATTACCAGTACCAGCCAAACTGCCTGGAATAATCCTTTCCTAAGAAATCTCACCTTCATGGCACCAGGGTGCAGAGCCTTCAGGACAATGTGCGTGGCACTAGAATAGTTAACACTGTACCTGTTCACCCAGAGTCACCCCAAACATACAAATTCAAAGCAAATTAAATGTATTATTTGGATTAATTGTCTATCTCAACAGAAGTTACATGTCAGTAAAAATATAATTTGCGGAGTAGATTAACATGGGGAAAAGAAATTATCTGTTTGGCTAGCAGGTGACTTCTCTAAATAATCGGTTAATATCAGTCTTTAAACCCCAGGGTCACAAATCAGCCAATGATGCATTTCATGTTTTTTAGCATCTTCGAGCCTCTCTCTTCTCTCAGCTTAGAAAGCCCTTACTAGTCGGGGAGGGGGGGGGAATAAAAAATTAAAAAAACCCCAAACAAAACCCAAAAAACCCCACAAAAACACACCACACCTTTGGGTTTATTTCAAATTCTAGTTACAGAAGGAAATAAAGCTAAAAGCCCTCTAATCTTTCAGCAAAAATCTCAAACACAGCAACTTAAATTGCCTCCCCCACCAGCCCTCCTGTCTAGCCAACACAAAGTTCTTTTGTAGGTAAAGCTAAGGACCCAGGTCACATCTGTGCATTAACCTGTCAAGAATATATGGCTCCAAAAGTTGTCCACTAAGCTTTCATACCACTTAACCTCAGGGCTTTCCATAAGATTAAGAGTATTGGTCACGTGTCCTAAAATAAATCCAGAATACATCTCAAAACAGACAAAAATCCCTGCTTTGCTCAGAATATTTTCAGTGCTCCGTCCTATGTATATATTTTAATATATATATATTTGCTTATTTAGTAAGCTGAAGTGCCTACCTTATATTTTGTACATTACATCATGTTTTCAAGTCAAAATATACCATTACGCAGTACACCATGGGCCAGACTGAACCCACTCATGGCGACAAACACAACTGAAACCAGACGTCACGGCTTGGATAGGCAGATGACACTAAAAACGATGCGTGCAAACCACATTCCCAACGGGTGAATGGAGAGTTGCCCAACCTCAGGAATATGCCAGCTGCCACAGCTGAGCTACAGATTACGGGAGGAGTAGGCATCTGCAGCCAGGGGCAGGGTGGCACCCACACATCCCTCACTGACCAGAGCAATGATTCACTTGCAAATCTCCAAGTCTCGTTTCCTCCACAGGATTCATTCCTATCTCTGTTATTTGGGACTAAGAGCACAGAGCCACTCTAATTTCATGCTATCAGTCAAGCAGCAGTCTTTCTTTTCGTAGGAAAGAAAATGGCTAGTTTCCTATTTGATCCCAAGCTTTTCAGCTGAGGTTAAACAGCGAATGGTTTCTGAAAACTAAAGACAACCTCTGTTCTGGTCACACCAAGAATAGCAGGTACAGTAACTCAGCTGTTCAATCCTCAGATGTCAGCAAACTAATTTGCTATCAACTTGATTGTTTTCCTGAAGGCTAAAAAAAACCTATAGCAGCAGCAGCAGCCCTCTTCAAATACGCTTGTCAAACCTATTTTTAAATTATACATAGCACATAAAAGATTATGTTTTGAAGATGTAATTTCACTTGCAGGAAAAAGTAAATTTAAAGATTACAGCTGAATTTTGCAACCTAGAGTCCTAGTTGTGGCACAGAAGCATAGAAAAAAAACGGAGGTAAGAAGAAAAAGCGTGAATTTGCTCTCATAACAGACAATCCATAAACTGCAACAGCACTACCACCTTCAGAAGACCATGATGATAACTTATTCCCTGAAATAAACAATAACAGCCACCCAAAACGAGTGTGTGGATCAACTAAACAGAGATGCACGGTAGTCCTCTAAATAAAAGGCAGGTTAGACTTTAAGATCTGAGAAATAACACCATTAATAAATGCTCCAAATCCTCCTTATATGCATTATATTTTTTGCACAAATTAGCCTAAGGGAGAGGGAATACAGAGAGGAATAAGCGCACAGCTTAGACAGCTCATTAATCTTTCTCATTACTTAATTCCAGTTTTACAAGGCCATGAAGCCGATTAGTGATCCACCGTATGCGTCAAACAGCCTTCCTGGCAAGAACAGTCATCCAAAATAATGGGAGCAACTGTTCAAAATTCTCTTTCATTTTGCCAGACTGCACCAGTTTCAGAAATTTAAGTCAAAAGGTCACATTCTACAAAATTTTGTAAAATGCAGAAAAGAGTGTCATCTCGCAGACATACAGGACTGCAGCTGTAATGCTATTGTTAGAAACTGCTCTTAAAATGACTGTCTTGACTTGTACCAAAAATTCCTTCAAGACTGGGCATGCAACGATCACAAGGAAACAGTCACAGCTGCTAAAAATGCCAAGAGCATTACAAATAAACAAATCCAGTTTTATTCTCTCCCTTGTTAGCTTGTACTAATATTAATCTATGATTAGGTCAGTTGTCATGTCTACTATACACACATCTACTCCTTAAAAGGTTGTTTCCAAATGAATTGACAGCTGACATCAAGGCTACCTGACCACAGATTTTATTTGTAAAACTCTTTAAACAGCTTTTATTGAATTTAAAACTGAATAATCAAGCCCAGCATAATTCTGGTGACTTTGGGGACCCCTCTGGTTTATCCTACATAAAAATTATATAAAACAACATGGATCTCATGAAAACTCCTGGACCTGCTCACCAGCTCATATCCATTCAGTGCACTGTTAATACATACTGTGAACAAAGACCAAAGGTTACAGAGAAAATTCTACTGAAATACATTGTCTGAGAGACAATCTCCAACACTGTAGTTGGACCATGAAAAACTACATGGTCAGCTCAATATTAACTTCATCATCAGGTATGTCCTAACAGTCCAAAAGGTTCTGCTATTCTGTCAGGTTGGTTTCTCACCAAGTCCCCAGGTGTAAAGTACCTGGAAGCAAACAGGCAGAAATTAAACTTTGGTGGTTGTTTCTGAGAGGCACTTGGCATGTCTCAAATTGCATTGTCAATGTTAGCCTAAGACTTCTGACACATCAACAGAACTTTACATTTACGATTGTGTATTTCTGAACTGGTTTAAGCAAAAAGAAAATCTGTGCCAGACCAGTCTCCTAAGAAGGCTGGACGGTTCAGC